>NW_024750287.1:0-13467 GCF_018991925.1 Homarus americanus
ATGTGGGTGTAAGAGTTGTGCGTATGACAAGAAAATAATACAGTACATGATTATATAAGAAAATGGGTCTTTTAGTATTAAGGTGCTTCATATTATTGTATTCACACACACACACACACACACACACACACACACACACACACACACACACATACACACACACTGATTTTATTAGGGCACAAAACGTGTGTATGCATTACTCCTCAGACATTGACCGCCTAAACACGCGGAACACCTGAACACGGAACACATGGAACACCTTAGCACACGGAACACTATAACACGGAAAATCTGAACACACGGAACACCTAAACACACCGACCACCTAGATACACGGAACACCTGAACACACGGAACACCTTAACACACGGAACGCCTAAACACATGGAACACCTGAATACATGATAACACGGAACACCTAATCTCACGGAGCGCCTGAACACATGGAACACCTGAATACGTGAACACACGGAACACCTAAACACACGGAACGATGAATACATAGAACAACTGAACATACGTAACACAACATCTGAGCACACGGAATACTATAACACGGAACACCTGAACACACGGAACACCTGAACACGCGGAACACCTGAACACACGCAAGAGTTGCCTATGAAGGTCCGTGCATGACATATTACCCCCTCAGCACGTAGCTTCTCATGCGGGTTTTTTTATCCAAGGACTGTCATGCAAGCAGCTGCGACCTGCTCCACTCATGCATCGTCCTTCTCTCTGTGAAGTGACACATTAGACTTCAATTAAAGATCCTCTCCATATGGAAGCTGTTCACACCTCTTGACAGTATTTGACAGTAACCCACCACTGACATGCAAGTACTGTAGCCTCGAGACACACCACTGACCTGCACCTACAGTAGCCTCCAGACCTAACACTGACCTTGCACCTACAATGGATGATATTAAAGTTTGTAAAAGATGAGTGTTATCAGTAAGTTACACTCTGGATTGGATTACTTACTACAGTGAATAATTAATGCTGAAGGTAAGAATGTAATTTAGTAATTTCTTAGGCAGTGGATGAAGATTTAAATACTGAGGGAATAATAACGCAGAATTAGCTTGTTCGTCATTAGTTAACGCACCTGTAGTTACCTGAAATTACCAAAAGAAAGTTATTGTTTGGTCTATTTTGAGGTACACGACATAAACAGTGTGAACAGTCGACCCAAAATAACTAATGTTTATGCAACATTAATTAAGGATCTACAATGTAACCTGGAATATAAAATGAACTTTGTAAATATATCCTAACACTAGACACCTGTTTGTTCACGATATTGTTCACTTCATAAAACATTAAAACAAAATATTCATAATAGGTGACATTATTGCTGTCATTTTACCTTGTGTTCCCTTGAAGTGTCTTCCATCATACGTGTCACACCAGAAGGTTTGAGCCCCAGTGAGTGTTTAATAATGACTGCAGGACTAAGACTATAAATCCTTCCTCACTACACAAGGGATTCATGACTGCCTGAGTGAATTCCTCTCACTTCTAAACGATTCTGGTTTTGTCAACGAACTCGTCTCTCTCATTCTCAAGTGCCTCGGAGGTCTTTGACTTTTGGATGATTGACTTGATCTTTCTTTCTCTCCCTCTTACAAGGAAGTCAACTGAGCATCTGGGAGAGTCGTGTTGGTCTGACTTGAATGATTAAAAACAACTTTCCTTTTGATATTTTTGCTTATGAAAGTTTTGATAATTTCCACAATATGGTATTTTGTATTTGTCTCTTAATAGTATTAGTAGAAGTAGTACATGGAGCAGCAGGACTAGAAGTTGTACCTGTAGTCGTAATGATAGTAGTAGCAATGGCTAAAGGGAACTATCTACCCTGATAATGACTTGATAGTTTAAAATCCACCTCTTTGTCATTTCTTCCCTTCATATTTTAAATGACGAATAATCCCTAAACTAACCTAACCTAACCTAACCTAACCGGAAGTGACTTAACCTAAACTAAACTAACCTAACCTTTCGTTTCCCCAATCACCTGTATGTTACCTGAGGATAATGACCTCACCTGACTCTTGAAGCTCTGATAGGTTAAGTGTTACCTGACTAAGAGACAGACACGATATTGTGTTGACTGACTGTACATGTAGGATGGTAGATGTACAGTGGAGGATGAAGGATGTACAGTGGTGGATGAAGGATGTACAGTGGTGGATGAAGGATGTGCAGTGGTGGATGAAGGATGTACAGTGGAGGATGAAGGATGTGCAGTGGAGGATGAAGGATGTGCAGTGGAGGATGAAGGATGTGCAGTGGTGGATGAAGGATGTGCAGTGGTGGATGAAGGATGTACAGTGGAGGATGAAGGATGTGCAGTGGAGGATGAAGGATGTGCAGTGGTGGATGAAGGATGTGCAGTGGAGGATGAAGGATGTACAGTGGTGGATGAAGGATGTGTGCAGAAGGTGGAGGGGACAGGGGATGTGCAATGGTGGATGGAGGATCATGCAGTGGAGGACAGAAAAGGATGTGCTGATGGATGGAAGGATGTGCAGTGGAGGATGAAGGATGTGCAGTGGTGGATGGAAGGGATGTGCAGTGGGTGGATGGAAGGATGTACAGTGGAGGGATGGAAGGATGTTAGAGGCTGGAGGATGAAGGAATGTGCAGTGGTGGATGAAGGATGTGCAGTGGAGGACTGTAGAAAGGATGCTTTGCAGGCTGGAGGATGAAGGATGTACAGTGGTGGATGAAGGATGTGCAGTGGAGGATGAAGGATGTACAGTGGTGGATGAAGGATGTGCAGTGGAGGATGAAGGATGTACAGTGGTGGATGAAGGATGTACAGTGGTGGATGAAGGATGTGCAGTGGAGGATGAAGGATGTACAGTGGTGGATGAAGGATGTACAGTGGTGGATGAAGGATGTACAGTGGTGGATGAAGGATGTACAGTGGAGGATGGAAGGACGTTGTGCAGTGAACTGGATGGAAGGATGTACAGGCTGGTGGATGAAGGATGTGCAGTGGAGGATAGAAGGTCTGCAGTGGTGGAACCGAGGATGTACAGTGGTGGATGAAGGATGTACAGTGGTGGATGAAGGATGTACAGTGGAGGATGAAGGATGTACAGTGGAGGATGAAGGATGTACAGTGGTGGATGAAGGATGTACAGTGGTGGATGAAGGATGTACAGTGGTGGATGAAGGATGCACAGTGGTGGATGAAGAGTGTACACTACAGCACTAGCACTACAGGATGCTGGTGTTGGTAAACTGTACAACGGAAGCATCGCCCTCAAAAATTATTAGGTCATAAAATAGAGTTAAAACTAAAGTGAGAGAGAGAGAGAGAGAGAGAGAGAGAGAGAGACTTACCTGTAACAACATACCTTAATTAAGAAATAAGTCGGTGAAGGTAAGATGATATATATGAAGAGAAGAGACAGTTCAGGTGTGATTCATTACCTGACGGATACCTGTGGGGTTCATTAAGGCTTCCCCAGGTGTAGAAGATATCATTAGGTGGCACTGATGACCTATCCTATGCCACCCATCTCACACCACACCACACCCACTCCTTACCACCCATGCCATACCACACCACCTACCACACTACACCACACCACACCACACCACACCACACCACACCGGCTTCTCTACCATGCCCAAACGACCCAATTGAGTTCTTGCCTCAAACTAAATGAGCGTGTGTCTGTTAAGAATGGTGGTGGATGGTCCCGGGTGGTGGTGGATGGTCCTGGGTGGTGGTGGATGGTCCTGGGTGGTGGTGGATGGTCCCGGGTGGTGGTGGATGGTCCTAGGTGGTGGTGGATGGTCCTGGTTGGTGGTGGATGGTCCTGGGTATTGGTGGATGGTCCTGGGTGGTGGTGGATGGTCCTGGGTGGTGGTGGATGGTCCTGGGTGGTGGTGGATGGTCCTGGGTGGTGGTGAATGGTCCTGGGTGGTGGTGGCTGTTGTTGTTATTGTTGATGTTGTTAATAATGTTGTTGTTACTATAGGACACTACAACACTCGTCTCCAGTCAGTACCCGAGACTAAACTATTCCAATACCTGTTCTGGGGGGAGTCAAGAGACGCGGTTGGGGGAGTTTATTGTGTGTAGTGGGAGGAAGGGAGGGAGGGGGAGAGAGAGGAAGGGAGGAAGGGTGGGAGGGATGGGGAGAGAGAGAGGAAGGGAGGAAGAAGAAGAAGAGAGAGAGAGAGAGAGGGAGATGAAAGAAGGGAGATAAGAAAGGGTGTTTGAATAGTTTCGTGAAAATGAAAAAAGTTGTAAAGAGAAATATCATTGAAGACACTAAAGTTTGGATCAGTCTTGTGGCCGTCCGTGTATGAGAAGAGGCGCGGTGAGGAAAGAGTTGTCATACTCCCTCCGGTATATAAACACGACACGACACGACGACACAAAACAAAACAACAAGACACCGACACGACACCGACACGACACCGACACGACACAGTCTGATATCCCTTACGAGTTGTTAAAAATACAGGTATCTGATCTGTTTCAATAAATTCAATTAGTATAATAAAACACACAGAAATTTACCCACTCAAAACTCATAAATTTCCCTTAAAACTCATAAATTTCCTCTAAAACTCACAAATTTCCACTAAAACTCACAAATTTCCCCTAAAGCTCATAAATTTCCCCTAAAACTCATAAATTTCCCCTAAAAATCGAAACAATTGAGGGGAAAAAACCGAAAAGCTAAAAATATTTCCCCAGATAAATCCAAACATTAACCTGGAGGGGTAGAAACAGGGACGACATTTGACAGTACTGCAGTGAGCCCCTCAGGACGAAAAGGTTAAGTCATCGTTCTCAAAGGGAAAATAAAATAAGTTTGGCGAATCGTGTGACAAAAATGATGACGAGAGAGACGATACTGCTCCATGATCCTCAGAACTGTGTAGAGAGAGAGAGATAGAGACAGAGATGGGGAGAGAGGAAGGAAGAGACAGGAGGAGAGAAGGGGAGACAAACAAACAGACGGAAAGAGAGAAAGAGAGAGACAGAAAGAGAGAGAGAGAGACGTAGAGAGAAGCCAAGACGAAATCTCATCCCTTACCTTTGACCTTCCTACGTAACTCCCAGCCCTCACCGTAACGCCCTGACCCTCACCGTAACGCCCTGACCCTCACCGTAACGCCCTGACCCTCACCGTAACGCCCTGACCTTCACTGTAACGCCCTGACCCTCACCGTAACGCCCTGACCTTCACTGTAACGCCCTGAGACCCTCACTGTCACTCCCCAAGATCCAATTTCCTGGTACAGCAAGAACAGAAGAGGCAAATACAGACCAACCTGCCTTTAATCTTTTTATACACACACACATACACACACACACACACACACACACACTCTCTCTCTCTCTCTTTGTCTCTCTCTTGGTGAATGTGTGTTGGAGAGTGTTGAAGGAGGGAAGAAAGGAGGAAGAAGAGGAGGAGGAGGAGGAGCAGGAAGAGCAGGAGCAGGAAGATGAGGTCATTGTTGGCAGACTGTGGTCACTAGACTCTTGAAGTCTGTGTACCCTGATACTGGTGAATGAATAGTAATAGTCTTGGTGAAACGTACAGACCAAAATACAAAACATCAACATGATAAAATAAACAAAAACGACCCCCCCCCACAAAAAACGACCCCCCCTAAAAAATACGACCCCCTAAGAACAACGACTCCCCAAAAAACGACCCCCCTAAAAAAAACGACCCCCCAAAAATACGAACCCCCCAAAGACATTACTAAATGACCCTCCAAAAACGAACCCCCGAAAATATTTAAAAAACGACCCCCAAGCAATCCCCGTCAACTAGACTGGTAAATACATTACAGAAATACGACCCCCGAAGACATTTTAAAATCTAGGCCCCCAATAAACGACCCTCCCTAAAAATACGTAAACGAGATGAATAAAATTAGAATAAAAAAGAAAACAACAGAGAATAATTTAAGACTCTCGCCAGTGTTAAGAGGCAGGTGAGCTACATAAAAGGTGAACACAGGTGAGCACAGGTGAACACAGGTGAACACAGATGAGAGAATGATTATATTGGTGAGAGAGAAGTGAGGAAGAGAGGTAGAATGATTATAAAAGATAGTTAGGATACGTTAGAATGGTTGTTGAGTTGGAGAACTGGTGTTTATTGCGTTGGGGAGAATGATGAGGTGCTAGAATGATCACAAGTCAGGAGTAGAATGATGTTTGTTTTTTGTTTTTTTACGGGGATTAACCCACCCGGGCACAGGTCACTAACCCACATCGGGGCCTGGGGGGCGAAAATAATAATAATAATAATAATAATAATAATAATAATAATAATAATAATAATAATAATAATAATAATAATAATAATAATAATAATAATAATAATAATAATAATAATAAAGAAATACAAAAATGAAAAAAAGATCAAGAGTGAGAAACAATATATGTATGTTGTGTTGTCCAAGTAAGAGAAACACTTGAAACCCTGCAATTGTGTGTAAATGAGGTAGAAAGTCAGATGAGCAACCTGGGACTTGGTCACATATGACAGCAGAGTCTACCATTACATAACACATTATGCTTCCAATATCTTCCCAAGCGGTAGTACCTCCCTGTTTGGTAGCAGTCTGGTACTAGAATGATCACAAGTCAAGAATAAATTGACCAAAAGTGAAGTTAGAATGGCGAATGATTAGGGGTTAGAATGATGAAAAATAAGCTAGTGTTAAAGATATACGAGTCAGAATGACAAAATAATTAAAGGGAGAATGATCAAAGACATATTAGAATGACCAAAGCTAAAAGTGAGAACGTCTTTGGCATCAATAATGGCATTGATAGAGAAGGAAGGCTTGTGGCACTCTGAGACGTACTGAGAGTGGCAGACACAGACCTACGAGTATATAAAGTGGCAGACACAACACCTGGGGAAAAAATGGCAGATTTCCTCTTGACTTAAATACGCTCGACATGTGAGAAGTGACGCAAGATTGATTAAACAAGTGAAAAGGTGACGAACTACATCCTTGCCAGAGAGAGAGAGAGAGAGAGAGAGAGGATTTGGTGTAAACATCTTTATACTTCTTGAAGGATGTGGTTTTGAGGGAGGAGGAGGAGATGAATTATAGGGGAGGGAAAAGGAGAAGAGAGTTTTGGAGAGGGAGGAGATTTATGGAGAGGGAGGAAGAGGAGGGAGAGGGAGAGCTATGAAGAGGGAGGAGGAGGAGAGGAGTTACGGGGAGCTAAAAGAATGTTTTGGTGAGGAAGAGGTTCTTACATCACTATAAACTGACACACACACACACACACACGACGATGGTACTCCATAGGCTCATGGACGTGTTAGCAACCACCACCGGGCTGAATTGAATGCATTTTGTTACAGACAGCGGCTAGTTTGTTGTGCACCCTATACTCCTCCTGTGGGCGGCAGCACAAAAAAGTTTACAGAATAGAGGTCACTTAATGGTGTGTATAACAGTCCCCCGTGGTCAGGATTATTATGCCATTAAATGCTACGAGGTATTTCCAGTATATTGTTTGTTTACTTGTGGACAAAGAAGTTGGCTCCATACCCGTGTGAGGGGGCATACTGCAGTGTGAGGCATACTTTATATATATTGTTATTCACATCTTCATGAAAGGCATTCAAGCACATTACAGTGTCTGTCACAAAAAGGTTCTATCTTCACACAGTCGAGGACGTAGTGCTAGAGTGTGTGGCCATATGTCTGGCCACACACCTAACATTAAGTCTTGTTCACATCTGCCTGAGGGACATACTGCCAGAGGTACTTATATCCTAACCTTAGTCTAGCGATTACAACATCTTGTGATCTTGACACTTGCCCCATATACATGTTTCACTTGATACATCTCACCATGGTAAACAGTGGATTGACTAGTTCCTGTTTCCAATTGTCTACTGTCTTCTAATTAATCAGCAAGTTATTTCCTGATTACAGTTTTAAGGGTTCCTATTGGTGACAGCTTAAGCCTTGGGCGTCAAGTGCACGTAGTGTAGATAAGGCGTCAGTGATGATGATACGGTCAGCGGTATTGTCTTAAGTCTTGTGGCCCCGAGTCTGGCAACTAATTCAATTTCTTCCATTGATTTTAACTCCTTCTACATTGTCATTAGGTTGAGTCACACTGAGAGCCCTTTCTGCCTTCTCACACACGTCTTTAGTGAGCCATCAGTGTAGATGGTCTATGTGATGAAATTTTCAATAGGTAGGTTGAGTATGTGTTCAAGAGCTCTCACTGGCGGTGTGTTGGAGAGAAGGACTGTGTATTATTAGTCGCTTGGCCTGGTATGTGGGTGACAGGTAAGTGCTGTTATGTCTCAAACTTTGTAATGTTTCTTTACTCTGAACATCCTCATATGTGTAGCTGTAAATTGTATCCATTTAGATTCACCAGTTATATGTCCGGCCGTCATGGTGGATGTGTAGATTATTTTAATATTTTTTTTAGCTTTGTATTTCAAATTATCTTATGTTTTTTTCCTCAAAGTAAATCCAAATATAATGTTGATCTCACGAATTCTTCCGATGACGTCACTGAATGTTGGAAAGTTTAAAAGCTATTATTATTAACAGACGAGATTAACTTGTTATTGTTGTTTGTAAAATATTAAAACCGTGCTGTGTTGTGTTGTGTTGTGTTGTGGTCTTTAGCCCACCTTCAGCAGTACCTTGGGTGGCGTATTATTTTCTGCATGATATTATCAAAGGTAGGGTTTACATAACTCTTTCGTTATGTAGCTTCACTTGGTACACTTTCCTCGGTGTATTTCTCAAGAAATCTCTTCAGAGATTTATTTTCCACCTTCCATAAAGGAATACAGCATCGATGAACGGCTGCACAAGTCCATTGAAAACCAAGCTTGTCGACTGGAAGCTGCTGTGTATGTTGAGAGAAGGCATGTCTTCTTTCCACAATCTTTTCGAGAAGCATTTGTTTTATGTTTAGATGTGATGTCTCTAACTGCTGAGAAACAAAGTACTTCTTCTCATATTTTTTTTTCGATTTTTCATGCGCCAGGCGTATTGAGCCAGGAATAGATATATATTGTAAAAAAATAAAATAAAAAGTCTTTCCTCCATACAGTCGTACTAATTGCAGGAAACTATTTTTTTCGTTCCTTTTTAATTACAAACAAAAGACTTAAATAAGGCATTATGGGCGTAATTCAATGAAATGGCTGTATTTCACTCTGATGAGAGGATTGGGACTCAGGCACAGAGCTCGGTGAAGTTGAATGTGAGTCGAGCATTCGTGAGGAAGTTGATGCCAAGAATTACACCATAGTTGTTATCATTAGCGACGTAAAAAGGTGCCCAGTTAGTTTTACCCATGTAGGTGATGGGGACAGGGGACACGTATCCGAGCACCTTATCCTGCCCCATTACCGTGTTGCACTCGCGGACACACTCTGATGGTCGGTAGTAGAGGTGCAGCTGTTGCGCGTATTCGGGTGTTATGTAACAGTAGGTACAGCCTGTGTCCAGCAGGCATGAAACAGTCTGGTTTCGGATTTTACATGTGGCTGCTAAAGGGGTTATGGGCTTGAGAAGGTGTTTGGAGGGTGCCAGTAGGGTAAGAGTGGGGTTTTTGGTAGACAGGTCCAAGACGGACTGACTTAACACATCCATGCCCAACACAAATGGCGCGCCTTTCCTCGCCACAATCAAAGAAGGCCGGAGTTTATATGCACCGAGCTGTACCTTCATTTCAAGCCGACCATAAACTCCATTTTTCGTTGACCCACTACCGGTATCGACCGAAAACTTTTCACGGTCCACTATATAGTCCTGAAGTCCAGCAGAGATGACAAAATCTAACGGTATAACTGATACATTGGAACCACTGTCGAGGCAGAAGGTGGCTTTCAGGCGACGCTTTGTTTGGTTCTGTTCATCTACATCGTAAAGGTATCCCGAAACCAACAACTCCCGAGGACACCGACTGTAGGTGACAGACACTGGATATGAGGTCTTTTCCATTTTTGTTAAATATAGTAAATTGTTTTCAAGATCACCGAGACATTGAATTAGAATTCGGGGCTAAATGTAAAAAAATACCCCCATGTACTTAGGTTGGAATTTTCAATAGTGTTGTAAGAGACAAGAAGGTGAAGATGGTAACGGGGTGGTGGTGCCATGCTACTGCTCGGCCTTCCTCGGCGCCTACTGCACCGTAGAAACTCTTGAGTTAGACACTTAGGAGTTATACTGTGTGCCGGAGCCCCACAAGGTGAAGGACGAGCTGCAGCTCACCTCACCGCAGGAACTGTAATCCGTAATTCAGTTGGTCGAGGAGGAGACCGTGACCACACTCTCCAGCCCACCGGACCTCGCACTAACCTAACCAGCCCACCGGACCTCTCACTAACCTAACCAGCCCACCGGACCTCTCACTAACCTAACCAGCCCACCGGACCTCTCACTAACCAAACCAGCCCACCAGACCTCTCACTAACCTAACCAGCCCACCGGACCTCTCACTAACCTAACCAGCCCACCGGACCTCTCACTAACCTAACTAGCCCACCGGACCTCTCACTAACCTAACCAGCCCACCGGACCTCTCACTAACCTAACCAGCCCACCGGACCTCTCACTAACCTAACCAGCCCACCGGATCTCTCACTAACCTAACCAGCCCACCGGACCTCTCACTAACCTAACCAACCCACCGGACCTCTCACTAACCTAACTAGCCTCCACTGGACCTCTCTCTACTAACCTAATCCAGCCCACCGGACCTCTCACTAACCTAACCAGCCTAATTTGGACCTCTCACTAACCTAACCAGCCCACCGGACCTCTCACTAACCTAACCAGCCCACCGGATCTCTCACTAACCTAACCAGCCCACCGGACCTCTCACTAACCTAACCAGTAACCAGCCCACCGGACCTCTCACCCTAACCAGCCCACCGGATCTCTCTCTCACTAGTGACAAAATGTTGCTGTGATAATGAAATATAGGAATAGTGACAAAGCTGTGTAATAAGTGAAAGTAGTGTGAACATCACCCCACATATTTTAAGAATCAGCCTTACCTTACCTTACCTTACCTTACCTTACCTTACCTTACCTTACCTTACCTTACCTTACCTTACCTTACCACTGTTATAGCTTCCGTTTACCTGTAATCACTGATCAAGAGTCGTATTAGAGGTCAACTCGTAGTAACATTCATAACTGTTCATAAGTTATGTTTTCAAAGTCTTTTGCCTATTTATTAAGAAAATAAACTATCGCACAATAACTGGAATATCACCGTAATTAACGCTATGAGCCTCGTTGAACACAGTATTAAGTGAGAGAGCGACTACTCACGGCTCATAGGAAAGTTACCATGATTGATGTAATTATATAAACCATCTCACATACCAGCCTAAGATAAAGGCATAACACTTATCTGGGGATGTTGTGGTTAACAGACGTATTTAAAGATAGGAATAAGAATGATTGTAATACTTATACCTGAGAGCTGCTTTAATGGTGATGACTCGCGGTGTCTTGTGTCCACGATACGAGTACAGTGTAATGGGGTGATCATCTGTCTGTCTGTCTGTCTGTGTCCTTTGGTGTTGTTGGGGTAAATCCTTCCCCAAATAGTACCAGAAAAACAGTAAACAAGGGAAGCAAATAAGGAGTAACGGAGAGAAGAGAAACAAAAACAGAAAAATAACAGGTGGCTGGGTGATGAGGGTGGATGATGGGGTGGAAGGAGACGGGTGGATGGTGAGAGTGGAAGGAGACGGGTGGATGGTGAGAGTGGAATCTCTTAGCTGAGGGCTTGAAGAGTTCACCTATAACCTTCAGCTAAAACTTTCAGCTAAATCCTGCAGCTAAAATATTCAGCTAAAGCTTTCAGGAAAAACGTCCATCCCAGTCCAGAGAGTTTATTCAATGTTGCCTCAAGGCATCACCTGAGTGAACCTTACCTGGACGAACCTTAACTCTCTCTCTCTCTCTCTCTCTCTCATTTATTCCAAAGTGTACAAGAACCCAAGCTATTTATTTTCATCTATTTAAATCAAGGAATCAGATAGGACCAGCCATAAGGTTAATAGCAAAGCCTTACAGGGAGCCAGATGATAGTGGGAGAGTTTACTGTGGAAAAAACGGCAGTACAGGCTGTGGGTAGGTGACGTTCACATAAATCGATCATTTTAAGTCGTTCATTCTAGTTTAAGACGATAATTCTAAGTCGTTCATTCTAAGACGTTCATTCTAAGACGTTCATTCTAAGACGTTCATTCTAAGTCGTTCATTCTATATTAAGACGTTCATTCTAGTTTGAGACGTTCATTCTAATTGAAGTCGTTCACCCCGAGTCGTTCACCCCGAGTCGTTCACTGACATAACCTACAAGGAAAAACATGGGTTATGATTGATTATTTCTCTCCCCCGAGATTGCGTTTATTTATGGGGTCACTTTAGGGGGTTGACCTACCCAACCTAACCCAACCTTTAGTAATACCAATCCTACGTCTTTCATTGCATCCTTGTTTCATTTCTTCATTCTCTCTGCTATACGTAACTTCCTGAACCATTTGCTTACTCAGAACACATCAGATTTACCAATTGACACTAAATATACTCTGAACAAACTCATGTAAGCGGATAAGACTCAATATATATATATATATATATATATATATATATATATATATATATATATATATATATATATATATATATATATATATATATATATATATATATATATATATATATATATATATATATATATATATATATATATATATATATATATATATATATATATATATATATTTTTTTTTTTTTTTTTTTTTTTATTGATTCATCTGTGAAATTTGAGTCTTGAGTTTTTGAAATGAGATGAAGATGCAGGTACAGTAATTATTATTTTTTGTATCCTGTGTATTTAGTATTTGAAGTAACTGTACCTGTTCGCTCGTTACCTAATTGGTTCTGAAAAATTAGGTGACTTAGTGTTACCTGAGGAGGAGGGGTAATTGGTGAGTGTGAATGGATGATGGCACACACACACACACACACCCACACACACACACACACACACACACACAGCACACAACTCATAAGATACATACAGCATAAAAGATACACATAACATACACACAAACACATATAACACATACCACACTCCACCATACCACACCACCTCATACCACACCACCTCATACCACACCACATACCACACCACCACATGCCATACCACACCACACCACCACATACCACAATACACCACCCCACCACATACCACAATACACCACCACATACCATACCACACCACCTCACACCACACCACACGAGGAAAAAAAGAGAGAGAGGAACAGAGAAACAGACAGACGGACATAAAAACAGACAAACAGACATACAAACACAGACAGACAGACAGACAGACAGACAGACAGAGAGACAGACATAAAAACACAAAAAAACACCCCC
>NW_024750288.1:0-16293 GCF_018991925.1 Homarus americanus
GATCCATATATATTTCATTAGCCCAATAAAGCACGGTCACTTCTTCATATAATCAACAACACACCCCACCAGGATTCGAACCCAAGATCTTCTAATTGTGACCGGGGAACGCTACCTCTGGGCCACCAGGACACTAAGAGCAGTCCTAGACTCTGCTATATTACACACAAAGCCTGTTCAACGAGCTTATGGCGCCATGAACCTCTAATGGGTACCACCCGTGCCGCTTAGGTGATCAGACCAACGTTTTACTAAATGCGGCTTCGAAACAAGAAGGATCCATATATATTTCATTAGCCCAATAAAGCACGCGGACTTCTACATATAATCAACACCTCACCCCACCAGGGTTCAAACAAACGATCTTATAATTGTGACCGGGGTATGCTACCTCTGGGCCACCACGACAATAAAAGCAGTTCTAGACTCTACTATATTTCACACAAAGCCTGTTCAACGAGCTTATGGCGCTATGAACCACTATAGGGGACCACCCGTGCCGCTTAGGTGATCAGAGCAACGTTTAACCAAATGCGGCTTCGAAATCCGAGGATCCATAAATATTTCATTAGCCCAATAAAGCACGCAGACTTCTACATATAATCAAAGCCTCACCCCACCAGGATTTGAAGCCACGATCTTATAATTGTGACCGGGGAACGCTACCTCTGGGCCACCAGGACAAGAAAAGCAGTCCTAGACTCTACTATATTTCACACAAAGCCTGTTCAACGACCTTATGGCGCCATGAACCTCTAATGGAGACCACCAGTTCCGCTTAGGTGATCAGAGCAACGTTTTACCAAATCCGGTTTCGAAACACGAGGATCCATATATATTTCATTAGCCCAATAAAGCACGTGGACTTTTACATATAATCAACACCTAACCCTACCAGGATTTGAACCCACGATCTTATAATTGTGACCAGGAAACGCTACCTCTGGGACACTGGGACAATAAAAGCAGTCCTAGACTCTGCTATATTTCACACAAAGCCTGTTCAACGAGCTTATGGCGCCGTGAACCTCTAATGGGGCCCACCCGTGCCACTTAGGTGATCAGAGCAACGTTTTACCGAATGCGGACTTCTACATACAATCAACACCTCACCCCACCAGGATTCAAACCCACGATCTATACACTGATTTGGCGGCGCCATGAACCTCTAATGGAGACCACCCGTGCCGCTTAGGTGATCAGAGCAACCTTTTACCAAATCCGGCTTGGAAACACGAGGATCCATATATATTTCATTAGCCCAATAAATCACTCGGACTTCTACATATAATCAACACCTCACCCTACCAGGATTCAAACCCACGATCTTATAATTGTGACCGGGATATGCTACCTCTGGGCCACCAGGACAAGAAAAGCAGTCCTAGACTCTACTATATTTCACACAAAGCCTGTTCAACGACCTTATGGCGCCATGAACCTCTAATGGGGACCACCAGTGCCGCTTAGGTGATCAGAGCAACGTTTTACCAAATCTGGCTTTGAAACACGAGGATCCATATATATTTCATTAACCCAATAAAGCACGCGGACTTCTACATATAATCAACACCTCAACCCACTAGGATTTGAACCAACAATCTTATAATTGTGACCGGGGGATGCTACCTCTGGGCCACCAGGACAATAAAAGCAGTCCTAGACTCTGCTATATTTCACACAAAGCCTGTTCAACGAGCTTATGGCGCCGTGAACCTCTAATGGGGACCACCCGTGCCGCTTAAGTGATCAGGGCAACGTTTTACCAAATCTGGCTTCGAAACACGAGGATCCATATATATTTCATTAGCCCAATAAAGCACGCGGACTTCTACATATAATCAACACCTCACCCCACCAGGATTTGAACCCACAATCTTATAATTGTGACCGGGGGACGCTACCTCTGGGACACCAGGACAATAAAAGCAGTCCTAGACTCTGTTATATTTCACACAAAGCCTGTTCAACGAGATTATGGCGCCGTGAAACTCTAATTGGGACCACCCGTGCCGCTTAGGTGATCACACCAACATTTTACCAAATGCCGCTTCGAAACACGAGGATCCATATATATTTCATTAGCCCAATAAAGCACGCGGACTTCTTCATATAATCAACACCTCACCCTACCAGGATTTGAACCCACGGATCTATAATTGTGACCGGGGAACGCTACCTCTGGGCCACTAGGACAATAAAAGCAGTCCTAGACTCTACAGCCATTAATAAAAGCCTGTTCACGAGCTATGGCGCCGTGATGAAATGGGATCACCCGCTGCTTAGGGGTGATCAGACCGTCATTTACCAAATGCGGCTTCGAAACAAGAAGGATCCATATATTTCATTAGCCCAATAAAGCACGCGATTCTTAATATTTAATCAACACCTCACCCCACCAGGATTTGAACCCACGATCTTATAATTGCGACCGGGGAACGCTACCTCTGGGCCACCAGGACAATAAAAGCAGTCCTAGACTCTGCTATATTTCACACAAAACCTGTTCAACGAGCTTATGGCGCCTTGAACCTCTGATGGGGACCACCCATGCCGCTTAGGTGATCGGAGCAACGTTTTACCAAATGCGGCTTCGAAGCACGAGGATCCATATATATTTCATTAGCCCAATAAAGCACGCGGACTTCTTCATATAATCAACACCTCACCCCACCAGGATTCGAACCCACGATCTTCTAATTATGACCGGGGAACGCTACCTCTGGCTCACCAGGAGACTAAAAGCATACCTAGACTCTCCTATATTTCACACAAAGCCTGTTCAACGAGCTTATGGCGCCGTGAACCTCTAATGGGGACCACCCGTGCCGCTTAGGTGATCAGAGCAACGTTTTACCAAATGCGGCTTCGAAACCCGAGGATCCATATATTTTTTATTAGCCCAATAAAGCACGCGGACTTCTACATATAATCAACACCTCACCCCACCAGGATTTGAACCCACGATCTTATAATTGTGACGGGGAATGCTACCTCTGGGCCACCAGGACAATAAAAGCAGTCCTAGACTCTGCTATATTTCACACAAAGCCTGTTCAACGAGCTTATGGCGCCGTGAACCTCTAATGGGGACCCCCCGTGCCGCTTAGGTGATCAGAGCAACGTTTTACCAAATGTGGCTTCGAAACCCGAGGATCCATATATATTTCATTAGACCATTAAAGCACGCTGACTTCTACATGTAATCAACACCTCACCCCACCAGGATTTGAACCAACGATCTTATAATTGTGACCGGGGAACGCTACCGCTGGGCCACCAGGACAATAAAAGCAGTCCTAGACTCTGCTATATTTCACACAAAGCCTGTTCAATGAGCTTATGGCGCCGTGAACCTCTAATGGGGACCACTCATGCCGTTTAGGTGATTAGAGCAACGTTTTACCAAATGCGGCTTCGAAACACGAGGATCCATATATATTTCATTAGCCCAATAAAGCACGCTCACTTCTTCATATAATCAACAACACACCCCACCAGGATTCGAACCCAAGATCTTCTAATTGTGACCGGGGAACGCTACCTCTGGGCCACCAGGACACTAAGAGCAGTCCTAGACTCTGCTATAATACACACAAAGCCTGTTCAACGAGCTTATGGCGCCATGAACCTCTAATGGGGACCACCCGTGCCGCTTAGGTGATCAGACCAACGTTTTACTAAATGCGGCTTCGAAACAAGAAGGATCCATATATATTTCATTAGCCCAATAAAGCACGCGGACTTCTACATATAATCAACACCTCACCCCACCAGGTTCAAACCCACGATCTTATAATTGTGTCCGGGGTATGCTACCTCTGGGCCACCACGACAATAAAAGCAGTTCTAGACTCTTCTATATTTCACACAAAGCCTGTTCAACGAGCTTATGGCGCCGTGAACCTCTAATGGGGACCACCCGTGCCGCTTAAGTGATCAGGGCAACGTTTTACCAAATCTGGCTTCGAAACACAAGGATCCATATATATTTCATTAACCCAATAAAGCACGCGTACTTCTACATATAATCAACACCTCACCCCACCAGGATTTGAACCCACAATCTTATAATTGTGACCGGGGGACGCTAACTCTGGGCCACCAGGACAATAAAAGCAGTCCTAGACTCTGCTATATTTCACACATAGCCTGTTCAACGAGCTTATGGCGCCGTGAAACTCTAATGGGGACCACCCGTGCTGCTTAGGTGATCAGACCAACATTTTACCAAATGCTGCTTCGAAACAAGAAGGATCCATATATATTTCATTAGCCCAATAAAGCACGTGGACTTCTACATTTAATCAACACCTCACCCCACTAGGATTTGAACCCACGATCTTATAATTGTGACCGGGGAATCTACCTGGGCCAATTAGACAATAAAAGCAGTCCTAGACTCTGCTATATTTCACACAAAAACCCATCAATCTAGCTTATATGTGAACCTCTGATAGGGCCACCTATGTGCTTAGGTGATCGGAGTAACGTTTTACCAAATGCGGCTTCGAAGCACGAGGATCCATATATATTTCATTAGCCCAATAAAGCACGCAGACTTCTACATATAATCAACACCTCACCCCACCAGCATTTGAACCCACGATCTTATAATTGTGACCGGGGAATGCTACCTCTGGGCCACCAGGACAATAAAAGCAGTCCTAGACTCTGCTATGTTTCACACAAAGCCTGTTCAACGAGCTTATGGCGCCGTGTACCTCTAATGGGGACCACCCGTGCCGCTTAGGTGATCCGAGCAACGTTTTACCAAATGTGGCTTCGAAAACCGAGGATCCATATATATTTCATTAGACCATTAAAGCACGCGGACTTCTACATGTAATCAACACCTCACCCCACCAGGATTTGAACCAACGATCTTATAATTGTGACCGGGGAACGCTACCGCTGGGCCACCAGGACAATAAAAGCAGTCCTAGACTCTGCTATATTTCACACAAAGCCTGTTCAATGAGCTTATGGCGCCGTGAACCTCTAATGGGGACCACCCATGCCGTTTAGGTGATTAGAGCAACGTTTACCAAATGCGGCTTCGAAACACGAGGATCCATATATATTTCATTAGCCCAATAAAGCACGCTCACTTCTTCATATAATCAACAACACACCCCACCAGGATTCGAACCCAAGATCTTCTAATTGTGACCGGGGAACGCCACCTCTGGGCCACCAAGACACTAAGAGCAGTCCTAGACTCTGCTATATTACACACAAAGCCTGTTCAACGAGCTTATGGCGCCATGAACCTCTAATGGGGACCACCCGTGCCGCTTAGGTGATCAGACCAACGTTTTACTAAATGCGGCTTCGAAACAAGAAGGATCCATATATATTTCATTAGCCCAATAAAGTACGCGGACTTCTACATATAATCAACACCTCACCCCACCAGGGTTCAAACCCACGATCTTATAATTGTGACCGGGGTATGCTACCTCTGGGCAAACGACGACAATAAAAGCAGTTCTAGACTCTACTATATTTCACACAAAGCCTGTTCAACGAGCTTATGGCGCTATGAACCACTATAGGGGACCACCCGTGCCGCTTAGGTGATCAGAGCAACGTTTAACCAAATACGGCTTCGAAACCCGAGGATCCATAAATATTTCATTAGCCCAATAAAGCACGCAGACTTCTACATATAATCAAAGCCTCACCCCACCAGGATTTGAAGCCACGATCTTATAATTGTGACCGGGGAACGCTACCTCTGGGCCACCAGGACAGGAAAAGCAGTCCTAGACTCTACTATATTTCACACAAAGCCTGTTCAACGACCTTATGGCGCCATGAACCTCTAATGGGGACCACCAGTGCCGCTTAGGTGATCAGAGCAACGTTTTACCAAATCCGGTTTCGAAACACGAGGATCCATATATATTTCATTAGCCCCATAAAGCACGTGGACTTTTACATATAATCAACACCTCACCCTACCAGGATTTGAACCCACGATCTTATAATTGTGACCAGGAAACGCTACCTCTGGGCCACTAGGACAATAAAAGCAGTCCTAGACTCTGCTATATTTCACACAAAGCCTGTTCAACGACCTTATGGCACCATGAACCTCTAATGGGGACCACCCGTGCCGCTTAGGTGATCTGGGCAACGTTTTACCAAATCTGGCTTCGAAACACGAGGATCCATGTATATTTCATTAGCCCAATAAAGCATGCGGACTTCTACATATAATCAACACCTCACCCCACCAGGATTTGAACCCACGATCTTATAATTGTGACCGGGGAACGCTACCTCTGGGCCACCAGGACAATAAAAGCAGTCCTAGACTATGCTATATTTCACACAAAACCTGTTCAACGAGCTTATGGCGCCGTGAACCTCTAATGGGGACCACCCGTGCCGCTTAGGTAATCAGAGCAACGTTTTACCAAATGCGGCTTCAGAGGCTTTGAGGATCCATATATATTTCATTAGCCCAATAAAACCGGACTTCTTCATATAATCAACACCTCACCCACCACAGGATTGAACTGATCTTCCTAATTATGACCGGGGCCTTCTCCTGGCTCACCAGAAAGCTAAAAGCATTCCCTAGACTCTCTATATTTCTGGCCTGTTCAACGGGCTTATAACCGTGAACCTCTAATGGGACCACCGTTACGCTTGAGTAATCAGAACAGCGTTTTACCGTCGACGAAATGAGGATCCATATATTTTTCATTAGCCCAATAAAGCACGCAGACTTCTACATATAATCAACACCTCACCCCACCAGCATTTGAACCCACGATCATATAATTGTGACCGGGGAATGCTACCTCTGGGCCACCAGGACAATAAAAGCAGTCCTAGACTCTGCTATGTTTCACACAAAGCCTGTTCAACGAGCTTATGGCGCCGTGAACCTCTAATGGGGACCACCCGTGCCGCTAAGGTGATCAGAGCAACGTTTTACCAAATGTGGCTTCGAAACCCGAGGATCCATATATATTTCATTAGACCATTAAAGCACGCGGACTTCTACATGTAATCAACACCTCACCACACCAGGATTTGAACCAACGATCTTATAATTGTGACCGGGGAACGCTACCGCTGGGCCACCAGGACAATAAACGCAGTCCTAGTCTCTGCTATATTTCACACAAAGCCTGTTCAACGAGCTTATGGCGCCGTGAACCTCTAATGGGTACTAACCCGTGCCGCTTAGGTGATCAGAGCAAAATTTTACCAAATGCGGCTTCGAAACCCGAGGATCCATGTATATTTCATTAGCCCAATAAAGCATGCGGACTTCTACATTTAATCAACACACCCTGGATTGAACGAGGAATAACTTTACCCTGGCGTTGTGACCGGGGAACGCTCCCTCTGGGCCACCAGGACACTAAGAGCAGTCCTAGACTCTGCTATATTACACACAAAGCCTGTTCAACGAGCTTATGGCGCCATGAACCTCTAATGGGGACCACCCGTGCCGCTTAGGTGATCAGACCAACGTTTTACTAAATGCGGCTTCGAAACAAGAAGGATCCATATATATTTCATTAGCCCAATAAAGCACGCGGACTTCTACATTTAATCAACACCTCACCTGGGGTTTCAAACCCACGATCTTATAATTGTGACCGGGGGTATGCTACCTCTGGGTCCTGCACGACAATAAAAAACAGGATTCTAGACTCTACTATATTTCACACAAAGCCTGTTCAACGAGCTAATGGCGCTATGAACCACTATAGGGGACCACCCGTGCCGCTTAGGTGATCAGAGCAACGTTTAACCAAATGCGGCTTCGAAACCCGAGGATCCATAAATATTTCATTGGCCCAATAAAGCACGCAGACTTCTACACATAATCAAAGCCTCACCCCACCAGGATTTGAAGCCACGATCTTATAATTGTGACCAGGGAACGCTACCTCTGGGCCACCAGGACAAGAAAAGCAGTCCTACACTCTACTATATTTCACACAAAGCCTGTTCAACGACCTTATGGCGCCATGAACCTCTAATGGGGACCACCAGTGCCGCTAAGGTGATCAGAGCAACGTTTTACCAAATCCGGTTTCGAAACACGAGGATCCATATATATTTCATTAGCCCAATAAAGCACGTGGACTTTTACATATAATCAACACCTCACCCTACCAGGATTTGAACCCACGATCTTATAATTGTGACTGAAACGCTTCACCTCTGGGCCACTAGGACAATAAAGTCTAGACTCTGCTATATTTCACACAAAGCCTGTTCAGCAGACTTATGACGTGAACCTCTAATGAGGGCCCCGTGCCATAGGTGATCCAGAGCAACGTTTTACCGAATGCGGGACTTCTACATATAATCAACCTCACACCCCCACCAGGATTCAAACCCACGATCTTATAATTGTGACCGGGGTATGCTACCTCTGAGCCACAAGGACAATAAAAGCAGTCCTAGACTCTACTATATTTCACACAAAGACTGTTGAACGAACTTATGGCGCCATGAACCTCTAATAGAGACCACCCGTGCCGCTTAGGTGATCAGAGCAACCTTTTACCAAATCCGGCTTGGAAACACGAGGATCCATATATATTTCATTAGCCCAATAAAGCACGCTCACTTCTTCATATAATCAACACCTCACCCTACTGGGATTCAAACCCGATCTATAATTGTGACCCCAGGATCTAATGCTACCTCTGGGCCACCAGGACAATAAAAGCAGTCTAGACTCTACACATATTTCACACAAAGCCCCATTTCAACGACTGTATGGCGCCATGAGAACCTCTAATGGGGACCACCGTTGCAGCAGGTGATCAGGGCAACGTTTTACTGGGCATCTGGCCGAAACCACGAGGATCCATATATATTTCGTATTAACCCAATAAAGCCGCGGACACCATATAATCAACACCTCAGCCCACAAAGGTTGAGGGCCAGCAATCTTATAATTGTGACGAGGATCTACCTCTAGGCCACCAGGACAATAAGCAGTCCACAAGACTCTGCTATATTTCACACAAAGCCTGTTCAACGAGCTTATGGCGCCGTGAACCTTTAATGGGGACCACCCGTGCCGATTAAGTGATCAGGGCAACGTTTTACCAAATCTGGCTTCGAAACACAAGGATCCATATATATTTCATTAACCCAATAAAGCACGCGGACTTCTACATATAATCAACACCTCACCCCACCAGGATTTGAACCCACAATCGTATAATTGTGACCAGGGGACGCTAACTCTGGGCCACCAGGACAATAAAAGAAGTCCTAGACTCTGCTATATTTCACACATAGCCTGTTCAACGAGCTTATGGCGCCGTGAAACTCTAATGGGGACCACCCGTGCTGCTTAGGTGATCAGACCAACGTTTTTTAAGTAATGTGGCCGAAACCGAGGATCATATATATTTCATTAGACCATTAAAACGCGAACTTCACCATGTAATCAACGCCTCACCCACCAGGATTTGAACCAGCGATCTCAATTGTGACCGGGGAACGCACATTACCGCTGGGCCACCAGGACAATAAAAAGCAGTCCTAAAGACTCTGCTACTCTATTTCACTAAAGCCTGTTCAATGAGCTTATGGCGCGTGAACATAATAGGACCACCCATGCTGTTTAGGTGACTAGAGCAACGTTTTACCAAATGCGGCTTCGAAACACGAGGATCCATATATATTTCATTAGCCCAATAAAGCACGCTCACTTCTTCATATAATCAACAACAGACCCCACCAGGATTCGAACCCAAGATCTTTTAGTTGTGACCGGGGAACGCTGCCTCTGGGCCACCAGGACACTAAGAGCAGTCCTAGACTCTGCTATATTACACACAAAGCCTGTTCAACGAGCTTATGGCGCCATGAACCTCTAATGGGGACCACCCGTGCCGCTTAGGTGATCAGACCAACGTTTTATCAAATGCGGCTTCGAAACAAGAAGGATCCATATATATTTCATTAGCCCAATAAAGCACGCGGACTTCTACATATAATCAACACCTCACCCCACCAGGGTTCAAACCCACGATCTTATAATTGTGACCGGGGTATGGTACCTCTGGGCCACTACAACAATAAAAGCAGTTTTAGACTCTACTATATTTCACACAAAGCCTGTTCCAGCGAGGCTTACGCGGGCTATGAACCCACCTGGGGGGACCACCCGTGCGCTTAGGTGATCAAGGCAACGTTTAGCAATCTTGGCTTCGAGCGAGGATCCATAAATATTTCATTAGCCCAATAAAGCCGCAGACTTCTTCATATAATCAACACCTCACCCCACCAGGATTTGAACCCACGGTCTTATAATTATGACCGGGGTATGCTACCTCTGGGCCACCAGGACAATAAAAGCAGTCCTAGACTCTACTATATTTCACACAAAGCCTGTTCAACGACCTTATGGCGCCATGAACCTCTAATGAGACCACCAGTGCCGCTTAGGTGATCAAACAGCGTTTTACCAAATCCCCCGTTTCGAAACCACGAGGATCATATATATTTCATTAGCCCAATAAAGCTCGCGGACTTCAACATATAATCGACACCTCACCCCACCAGGATTTGAACCCACGGTCTTATAATTGTGACCGGGGAACGGTACCTCTGGGCCACCAGGACAATAAAAGCAGTCCTACACTCTGCTATATTTCACACAAATCCTGTTCAACGAGCTTATGGCGCCGTGAACCTCTAATAGGGACCACCCGTGCTGCTTAGGTGATCAGAGCAACGTTTTACCAAATGCGGGTTCGAAAAACGAGGATCCAAATATATTTCATTATCCCAATAAAGCACTCGGACTTCTACATATAATCAGCACCTCACCCCACCAGGATTTGAACCACCGATCGTATAAATGTGACCGGGGAACGCTACCTCTGGGCCACCAGTTCAATAAAAGCAGTCCTAGACTCTGCTATATTTCACACAAAGCCTGTTCAACGAGCTTATGGCGCCGTGAACCTCTAATGGGGACCCCCCGTGCCGCTTAGGTGATCAGAGCAACGTTTTACCAAATGTGGCTTCGAAACCCGAGGATCCATATATATTTCATTAGACCATTAATGCACGCGGACTTCTACATATAATCAACACCTCACCCCACCAGGATTTGAACCAACAATCTTATAATTGTGACCGGGGGACGCTACCTCTGGGCCACCAGGACAATAAAAGCAGTCCTAGACTCTGCTATATTTCACACAAAGCCTGTTCAACGAGCTTATGGCGCCGTGAACCTCTAATGGGGACCACCCGTGCCGCTTAGGTGATCGGAGCAACGTTTTACCAAATGCGGCTTCGAAGCACGAGGATCCATATATATTTCATTAGCCCAATAAAGCACGCGGACTTCTTCATATAATCAACACCTCACCCCACCAGGATTCGAACCCACGATCTTCTAATTATGACCGGGGAACGCTACCTCTGGCTCACCAGGAGACTAAAAGCATTCCTACACTCTCCTATATTTCACACAAAGCCTGTTCAACGAGCTTATGGCGCCGTGAACCTCTAATGGGGACCACCCGTGCCGCTTAGGTGATCAGAGCAACGTTTTACCAAATGCGGCTTCGAAACCCGAGGATCCATATATTTTTCATTAGCCCAATAAAGCACGCAGACTTCTACATATAATCAACACCTCACCCCACCAGCATTTGAACCCTCGATCTTATAATTGTGACCGGGGAATGCTACCTCTGGGCCACCAGGACAATAAAAGCAGTCCTAGACTCTGCTATGTTTCACACAAAGCCTGTTCAACGAGCTTATGGCGCCGTGAACCTCTAATGGGGACCACCCGTGCCGCTTAGGTGATCAGAGCAACGTTTTACCAATGTGGCTTCGAAACCCGAGGATCCATATATATTTCATTAGACCATTAAAGCACGCGGACTTCTACATGTAATCAACACCTCACCCCACCAGGATTTGAACCAGCGATCTTATAATTGTGACCGGGGAACGCTACCGCTGGGCCACCAGGACAATAAAAGCAGTCCTAGACTCTGCTATATTTCACACAAAGCCTGTTCAATGAGCTTATGGCGCCGTGAACCTCTAATGGGGACCACCCATGCCGTTTAGGTGATTAGAGCAACGTTTTACCAAATGCCGCTTCGAAACACGAGGATCCATATATATTTCATTAGCCCAATAAAGCACGCTCACTTCTTCATATAATCAACAACACACCCCACCAGGATTCGAACCCAAGATCTTCTAATTGTGACCGGGGAACGCTACCTCTGGGCCACCAGGACACTAAGAGCAGTCCTAGACTCTGCTATATTACACACAAAGCCTGTTCAACGAGCTTATGGCGCCATGAACCTCTAATGGGGACCACCCATGCCGCTTAGGTGATCAGACCAACGTTTTACTAAATGCGGCTTCGAAACAAGAAGGATTCATATATATTTCATTAGCCCAATAAAGCACGCGGACTTCTACATATAATCAACACCTCACCCACCAGGGTTCAAACCCACGATCTTATAATTGTGACCGGGGTATGCTACCTCTGGGCCACCACGACAATAAAAGCAGTTCTAGACTCTACTATATTTCACACAAAGCCTGTTCAACGAGCTTATGGCGCTATGAACCACTATAGGGGACCACCCATGCCGCTTAGGTGATCAGAGCAACGTTTAACCAAATGCGGCTTCGAAATCCGAGGATCCATAAATGTTCATTAGCCCAATAAAAGCCTTGCAGACTTCTACACGCTATAATCAAGCCTCACCTACCAGGATTTGAAGCCACGATCTTACTCAATTGTGACCAGAGCGCTACTCTCTGGGTGCTAGGACAATAAAGCAGTCCCTGAACTCTGCTATGTCCTGGCCTGTTCAACGAGCTTATGGCGCCGTGGTCTAATGGGGCCCACCCGTGCCACTTAGGTGATCAGAGCAACGTTTTACCGATTGCGGACTTCTACATATAATCAACACCTCACCCCACCAGGATTCAAACCCACAATCTTATAATTGTGACCGGGGTATGCTACCTCTGGGCCACAAGGACAATAAAAGCAGTCCTAGACTCTACTATATTTCACACAAAGACTGTTGAACGACCTTATGGCGCCATGAACCTCTAATGGGGACCACCCGTGCCGCTTA
Source organism: Homarus americanus (assembly GCF_018991925.1). Lineage (NCBI taxonomy): Eukaryota > Metazoa > Arthropoda > Malacostraca > Decapoda > Nephropidae > Homarus > Homarus americanus. The sequence goes on from NW_024750288.1 coordinate 13,137, forward strand.
GGTGATCAGAGCAACCTTTTACCAAATCCGGCTTGGAAACACGAGGATCCATATATATTTCATTAGCCCAATAAATCACTCGGACTTCTACATATAATCAACACCTCACCCTACCAGGATTCAAACCCACGATCTTAAAATTGTGACCGGGATATGCTACCTCTGGGCCACCAGGACAATAAAAGCAGTCCTAGACTCTACTATATTTCACACAAAGCCTGTTCAACGACCTTATGGCGCCATGAACCTCTAATGGGGACCACCCGTGCCGCTTAGGTGATCAGGGCAACGTTTTACCAAATCTGGCTTCGAAACACGAGGATCCATATATATTTCATTAACCCAATAAAACACGCGGACTTCTACATATAATCAACACCTCAACCCACTAGGATTTGAACCAACAATCTTATAATTGTGACCGGGGGATGCTACCTCTGGGCCACCAGGACAATAAAAGCAGTCCTAGACTCTGCTATATTTCACACAAAGCCTGTTCAACGAGCTTATGGCGCCGTGAACCTCTAATGGGGACCACCCGTGCCGATTAAGTGATCAGGGCAACGTTTTACCAAATCTGGCTTCGAAACACAAGGATCCATATATATTTCATTAACCCAATAAAGCACGCGGACTTCTACATATAATCAACACCTCACCCCACCATGATTTGAACCCACAATCGTATAATTGTGACCAGGGGACGCTAACTCTGGGCCACCAGGACAATAAAAGCAGTCCTAGACTCTGCTATATTTCACACATAGCCTGTTCAACGAGCTTATGGCGCCGTGAAACTCTAATGGGGACCACCCGTGCTGCTTAGGTGATCAGACCAACATTTTACCAAATGCGGCTTCGAAACAAGAAGGATCCATATATATTTCATTAGCCCAATAAAACACGTGGACTTCTACATTTAATCAACACCTCACCCCACCAGGATTTGAACCCACGATCTTATAATTGTGACCCCCGAGCATGCCTCTGGAGCCACCAGGACAATAAAAGCAGTCCTAGACTCTTAACTATGTTTCACACAAACCTGTTCAACGAGCTTACGCGGCGCCGTGAACCTCCCTAATGGGGACCACCGTGCAGCAAATTGATGATCAGGCGACGTTTTACGCAAATGTGGCTTCAGAGCCGAGGATCCATATATATTTCATTAGACCAATAAAGCACGCGGACTTCTACATGTAATCAACACCTCACCCCACCAGGATTTGAACCAACGATCTTATAATTGTGACCGGGGAACGCTACCGCTGGGTCACCAGGACAATAAAAGCAGTCCTAGACTCTGCTATATTTCACACAAAGCCTGTTCAATGAGCTTATGGAGCCGTGAACCTCAAATGGGGACCACCCATGCCGTTTAGGTGATTAGAGCAACGTTTTACCAAATGCGGCTTCGAAACACGAGGATCCATATATATTTCATTAGCCCAATAAAGCACGCTCACTTCTTCATATAATCAACACCTCACTTACCAGAGTTCGAACCCACGATCTTCAAACTACTATGACGGGAACGCTACCTCTGGCTCACCAGGAGACTAAAAGCATTCCTAGACTCTCCTATATTTCACACAAAGCCTGTTCAACGAGCTTATGGCGCCGTGAACCTCTAATGGGGACCACCCGTGCCGCTTAGGTAATCAGAGCAACGTTTTACCAAATGCGGCTTCGAAACCCGAGGATCCATATATTTTTCATTAGCCCAATAAAGCATGCAGACTTCTACATATAATCAACACCTCACCCCACCAGCATTTGAACCCACGATCTTATAATTGTGACCGGGGAATGCTACCTCTGGGCCACCAGGACAATAAAAGCAGTCCTAGACTCTGCTATGTTTCACACAAAGCCTGTTCAAAGAGCTTATGGCGCCGTGAACCTCTAATGGGGACCACCCGTGCCGCTTAGGTGATCAGAGCAACGTTTTACCAAATGTGGCTTCGAAACCCGAGGATCCATATATATTTCATTAGACCATTAAAGCATGCGGACTTCAACATATAATCAACACCTCCCCCCACCAGGATTTGAACCCACGATCTTATAATTGTGACCGGGGAACGCTACCTCTGGGCCACCAGGACAATAAAAGTAGTCGTAGACTCTGCTATATTTCACACAAAGCCTGTTCAATGAGCTTATGGCGCCGTGAACCTCTAATAGGGCCACCCATGCGTTTAGGTGATTAGAGCAACGTTTTTACCGTCTTGACTTCGAAACACGAGGATCCATATATATTTCATTAGCCCAATAAAACCGCTCACTTCTTCATATAATCAACAACACACCCCACCAGGATTGAACCCAAGATCTTCTAATTGCTTGTTGAGAGGCATACCTCTGGGCCCACCAAGACACTAAGAACAGTCTAGGCTCTGTATATTACACACAAGCCCACGATTTAGCAGGCTTATGGTATATGAACCTCTAATAGGGATACCCCGTGCGGCAAGGTGATCAGGCCAACGTTTTTACTAATCGACTTCGAAAAACAGAAGGATCCATATATATTTCATTAGCCCAATAAAAGCATGCGGGACTTCTACATATAATCAACACCTCACCTGGGGTTCAAACCCCGATCTTATAATTGTGACCGGGGTATGCTACCTCTGGGCCACCACGACAATAAAAGCAGTTCTAGATTCTACTATATTTCACACAAAGCCTGTTCAACGAGCTTATGGCGCTATGAACCACTATAGGGGACCACCCGTGCCGCTTAGGTGATCAGAGCAACGTTTAACCAAATGCGGCTTCGAAACCCGAGGATCCATAAATATTTCATTAGCCCAATAAAGCACGCAGACTTCTACATATAATCAAAGCCTCACCCCACCAGTATTTGAAGCCAAGATCTTATAATTGTGACCGGGGAATGCTACCTCTGGGCCACCAGGACAAGAAAAGCAGTCCTAGACTCTACTATATTTCACACAAAGCCTATTCAACGACCTTATGGCGCCATGAACCTCTAATGGGGACCACCAGTGCCGCTTAGGTGATCAGAGCAACGTTTTACCAAATCCGGTTTCGAAACACGAGGATCCATATATATTTCATTTAATAGCCCAATAAAGCTTGCGTGGACTTTTACATATAATCAACACCTCACCCTACCAGGATTTGGGCC
>NW_024750289.1:0-17131 GCF_018991925.1 Homarus americanus
GGTGTTGTAGTGGTGTGTAGGTGTTGTAGTGGTGTGTAGGTGCTATAGTGGTGTGTAGGTGCTGTAGTGGTGTGTAGGTGTTGTATTGGTGTGTGGGTGTTGTAGTGGTGTGTAGGTGTTGTATTGGTGTGTGGGTGTTGTAGTGGTGTGTGGGTGTTGTAGTGGTGTGTGGGTGTTGTAGTGGTGTGTGGGTGCTGTAGTGGTGTGTGGGTGTTGTAGTGGTGTGTGGGTGTTGTAGTGGTGTGTGGGTGTTGTAGTGGTGTGTGGGTGTTGTATGATTTTTTATTTTGATTTTGCCGCTTGCAGCGGCTACTTTATTGTGCACCCCACACTCATCCTGTGAGCGGTAGCGCAAAAGGATTACAGAGTAGGGTTTACAAAGGGTCATAATAATTAACCCCGGTTGTCAGGATATTATGGCACCGAAAGTTACACAGTATTTCATTTACATTATTTGTTTAGTTCTATACATAGAGGGTAACTTATTCACAAATGCGTGAGAACAGGCGTGTGAGGCAGTATGTCTGGCCTCACACTTTGTTATTCCCATTTACGTGGGAGGTATTCAAGCACATTGCGTATTTGGTTCTGTACATGAGAACTGATAAAGTTACTGAGTGCAAAAAAGTGGATACAATCTTAATATGTCGCATTATCTCACATTAGAGATGAAGTGTTGTGCCATTTTCACACACAGTGCAAGCTGGACCTGTCCCTAAAAGGTTCTATCTTCACACAAAGTCGAGGATTTATAGCCTAAGGTAGGCCATATGTATGGCCACACACTTTACATTTAGTTTTGTTTCATCTGCTTGAGGAACATACTGCCAGAGTACTTATATCCCCTAAACCTTAATCTAGTATGTATACAAATATCTTGCAATCTAGCATCTTGGTTACTTGCTCCATATACATGTTTCACTTGGATACATCTCATCATGGTAAAACTGCGGACTGACTAGTGCCTGTTTGCACCCTTGTCTACTTGCGTCAAACTCATCAATAAGTTCTTTCCTAATTACAGTTTTAAGGGTTCTTTTGGACAGACCCAAATTGTATTCAACGGTGTCTTTGTTAGACGCGAGTTTGGCGAGGGCATCAACTCTGTCATGTTTTATGAGGCCTATGTGAGAGGGGATCCACAACAGTTTGACCCTGACACCCCGGTCAACAAGGCACGCATATTTGTGTCTGGCTTCAGAGACAAGATCGTGACAACCTGAGTCGAGGGTACCAAGGGCAAGTAGTGAGGATAGAGAGTCAGTGATGATGAGACTGTCAGTAACAGTGGTTTCAATGAATTTAATAGCTGTGAGTATGGCAACTAATTCAGTTTATAGAGTGGATGCCCAGTTGTTAATTCTAACTCCTTTCTCAATTATATTACCGTCAGGTTGAGTCACAACAATAGCACTTCCAGCCCTCCCACAGGCGGTGTTAAGAGATCCATCAGTGTAGATGGTCTGTGTGATATTATCATCAGTCTGTAGAGTGTGTATGTGTTCAAGAGCTCTCAATTTGGCAGTGTGTTGGAGATAAATGCTTTGTATAATTAATTTTTAGGCGGATATGTCGGTATTGTGATATCGAAGGGAACTGTCCGCCAGGGTGGCAGGAAGCGCTGTTGTGTCTCAACTTTGTACAGGTGGTCTAGTCCAAATATCTTCATATGTGTAGCTGTAGTTTGGATCCATTTAGACTCAGTAGGCCCATGGTTCATACATTCTAGCAATTTTAAGGAAACAATGTTATCAGGATCACCACGCAGAAGCCTCAGGGCTATCATGAGGTTGACTTCAATTATTCTATCTTTAACACTGGGTATACCTAGTTCTTTCCTCATATTAAGTACTTTACTGCTCATGGGACATCCTAGGATAATTCTGAGGGCTTTATTTTGCATTTTCTCGAGCTTGTCAACGCCTTTCCCGTCACGAATGACCAGGGCTGGTGCGTGGTAATCTATCAGAGATCTTATATAGCCTAGGTACATTGTTTTAACAATTCTAATCTTAGCACCATAGTGCGGGCTGTACCCCGCTACACTTCTAAGAGGTCTCAGTCTGTCAGTACATTGGCGGGTTAGCTGTTGTATGGCAGGTAGGGTACAAGGGACGGAAACACCAAGATATTTAAAAGAAGAAACATAGTCAATAGTGTTGTTACCTATCTTGAGCTTGGCGGGTCCGCGTTTGCGGTTACCAGCTTGTTTGTTGAACACCTTAGTTTTCTCAGTGGAGATAATAAGACCAAGGTGTTCACAGGCTGCGTATACATGGTTCAGGGTGGTTTGCATTTCACGATGAGTTTTAGTATGTATAAGAATATCATCAGCATAGCTGATTGAGATATTGCTGGGGTTGTCTGGTATTAAATTTAATAAAGCATTCATAAGAACATTGAACAAAGTGGGGCTAAGTACTCCACCTTGAGGGGTACCAAGTTGCATATCTTTAACTTCACTTTTGTAACCCTGAAACAGTGCAGCAGCCCTTCTGTTGATTAGGTAACCACTTATCCAGTGTAACAGCCTACCTCCTATATCCATTTTGGCTACTTCGTACAATATCAGTTGCCTATTGGCAATATCAAATGCAGCTTTTAGGTCAAGAAATGTGGTGTATCTGTGCCTTTCATCACCATGCACAGTTAGGAATGTGGTGATGCAATTATGTACACCTTTACCATGAGTAAAGCCATTTATGTTAGGAGACATGTGTTCTCTGATTCTATATAAGAGTCTGCCAAGAACCATCCTCTCAAAGGTTTTACACAGGCAGCTGGTTAGTGATATGGGACGAAAGGCATCAGGCTGTCCTGGTTTCGGTATTGGTACAACAATACTGCTGGTCCATGATGTGGGTAGTTGGCTCTCGGCATGACTCATATTGTACAATACCAACAATGGATTGCCTGGCACGCGCCTTAGTAGTCTAATGATGTTGTAGGTGACTCCGTCCTCTCCAGGGGAAGTAGACCTACCCCTGGCGAGGGCGGCGTCAAGCTCCCACTCAGCATATGGAACATCACACTCATCGTGCTGTTTGCCCAGCATAAAGCTAATAAGATTACTTCTCTCTACAGACTTCGCATCAAGGAGTCCCCGAGTCCTAGCTGGTAACATGTCATAGCTAGACACATGAGCCCACTTTGTTATTTGCTCATTCGACTTTTGCAGAGGGTTTGGATGGGAGACGTGTCTACTGTTTTTACCTCTGATTATGTTTATGTCTTTCCAGGCTTTGCTGAGGGATGTGTGTTGGTTCAGGCTGTTGACATATGTCTCCCATGCATTTTGTCTGAGTTCGTTTACACGTTCCCTGACAGCAGCAAGGGAAGCTTGATACAATTGTAACATTTGAGGTGTTCTACATTGTCTGTAACCCTTACCCACCCTCCTGACCCTAGCCCTGAGTTTTTTCAGCTCAGGGTCATTATAGCACTGCTGTTGCCTGTTCCCATTATGCTGACCACGTTTTCTCCTTTTTTTTGGTGGAGGCATTGTTGGTGAAGTATACATAAGTCCTATCTATCAGATCGTCATGGAAACTTTGGTAGTTGTCAGGCTTGTAGTCCTTGTACCAGTCATGGATGAAGTCTATGAACTGGCTTTCATGTTCTTGCTTGACTGTGATTCTACGTCTGTTGAGTTTACCACCAGTGGGGGTGTCATTGGCTACATGTATACAAGCTTGGATTGGGCTGTGGTCAGACATAAGATCAGTTTGAAAATGAGAAGCATGGCCACTGGGTGGCGACCGAGGCGTGGTTTGTTTATAATTTTTGTGCTGGACAGTGATGATAATTGTTGATCCTGAGTACATGATTGATAGCGACAATAGCGATGATGAATCAGAAAATGACTTGTGATTCTGAGCACATGCAAGCACATACTATAGCTCTATGTTGGTAACCGAATCTTTGCGTACGTAGCGGTGTGCTATCCATGCCAAAGTGTTATATGTCCGGTTAAAGCTTTTTTTGTCCGGTGAAGTGGTGATAAACATTGTGTGGTTTTTATTTTATAGGATCAGTGTTTCGATTTTTTGTTTTAATTATAGCATTCATATATGCACATACTTATTTTTTAAGTGCCAGGGACTTCTCATTGTGAATAATTTTGTTTGTTTTTTCATTTCAGTTTATTATATGTCATTTCTGAAAAGATAATATAAAAAGCCCTTTCATCATGGCAAGCACAAGCAGAGATAGAGGCAGAGGGCGTAAGTATTTAAATGGCAACCAGAAGCGAGCACTGGCAAAGGCAAAGGTGCTTGAAAATGAAAAACATCGAGGTGCTATCAAAAAATTTCTTGTCACTCCACCTTTGAAACGCCCATGTATTGAAGATGAAGAAGACAAAAACGATTCAGAAAATGACAATACAGCCATTAGTCCAATTACAGTTGATGAATACAATGAAGAAATTGATATTCAGTTTGAAAAAGTTCAAGTTGACACACAGACACAGTTGAATCAAACTGAAGACGATCTTAATACAACAGAAGACAGTGCCAAAGTGAGAAGTCCACTTATAGCTAAAGAAGAGTCAGAAGGCCAAGCCCAAACATCAAACAGTGATGGATCATCCACAAGTACAGTTGTAATTAACATTAATGATGACCCGGCAAGTTGGCCATCGAATATAAATAGAAATATAAGAGATTATTTAACAATGAAAGGGCCTCCTGATATTCCAGTGAACAAGTTTCCACGAAATGAAAAGGGATTGTGTTTTTCTAAGTTTCACTGTATTGACAAAGAACGTGAACTAACTATTAATAAACATGCAAAGTACTGGCAGCAAGTATTCAAAAGGCTAGTGGCAATAGTGCAGTTTCTTGCTGAGAGAAATCTAGCGTTAAGAGGGACAGAAGAAAAAGTTGGTAATGAGAGTGTACACAATGGAAACTTTTTAGGTTTAGTGGAGCTGTTTGCAAAGTTTGACTCTGTTCTTGAAGAACATTTACGTAAAGTCAAGGCCAACGAAATTCATAATCACTATTTAGGAAAAGATACTCAGAATGAACTACTAGACATTATGGCTACAGCTGTTTTGAATGAGATACTGAATCGCGTAAAAGCAGCTAAGTACTATGCCATAATTTTAGACTGCACACCTGACTTGAGCCACCAGGAGCAAATGTCTCTAACGATCAGGTATGTTTCTGATGGCAACTTGGCTCCTTCAGGTGTTTATGAACATTTCATACAGTTTATGCAGGTTGAAAGTAGCACAGGAGAAAATTTATATAAAACATTATTAAACACACTAGAGGAATTAAAATTGGATGTGAAAGACATTCGAGGCCAAGGTTATGACAACGGTAGCAATATGAAAGGTCACACATCGGGAGTACAAGCACGGCTGTTGCAGGATAATCCAAGAGCCTTCTTTGTACCCTGCGCATGTCACAATTATAACCTGTTACTAGGAGATGTAGCCAAGTGCTGTCCAGATGCTATAACATTTTTTGGGATCTTGCAAAGGATCTACATAATGTTCTCAGCATCAACAAAGAGGTGGGCAGTTTTTAAGAAACATGTACCTGGGTTATCAGTGAAACCCTTGAGCGACACAAGGTGGGAGTGTCGGATTGATAGTGTTAAAGCTATTCGTTATCAGGTTGGAGAAGTATATGATGCACTTGTGGAAACATCAGAGATAACAGATGAGCCCAAGGTAAAAGCAGAGACAGAAGGTTTAGCAAACCAGCTAAAAGACTATAAATTTTTAGTTTCTTTGATATTTTGGCATGATTTACTTTTTAAAGTTAACTATGTTAGCAAGGAACTACAAGGTAAAACAAAGGACATTGATGAAGGCATGGAGTCATTTGAAAAACTATTATCATGGCTAAGAAAATATAGAGAGAGTGGTTTTAATGATGTCCTAATAGGCGCAAATGATTTGGCTGAAGCTGTTGAATTACCACTAGAATTTAGGAAATTTCAAGATAAACGACTACAAAGAAGGAAGAGAATGTTTTCATATGAGGCAAAAGATCAAGCTTTTGATGATCCAAAAGAAGCATATAGAGTTCAGTGCTTTACCTTAGTGCTAGACAAAGCTATTCAATCTCTAGAATCTAGATTTATGCAGCTTAAAAGCCATATAAAATTATTTGGATTTTTAAATAACTTTCAGGGCTTACAAAAGGCAGATATAAGGAAACACACAGTAGACCTTGAAGCAGCTTTAATTGACACCAAACTAAAACAGAACACTGATGTAGAGGTAGGTACTGTAACAAGTAAAGATGTAGATGGTTATCTGTTGGCTGAAGAACTTGAAGCTCTGAAAACTTTTCTGCCCACCAGTGTCGCCAAGCCCCAAGCCCTGTTTGAATACCTGGTAGTAAACAATCGATTCACTGCATTTCCTAATGTTTTTGTTGCTTTGAGAATTTACTTAACAATGCCCGTAACAGTCGCATCGGGTGAGAGAAGTTTTTCTAAACTAAAATTGATTAAAACATACTTACGGTCAACAATTTCACAAGAAAGACTAAACAATTTGGCGATGCTATCTATAGAAAGTGACATTACCAAAACCCTTGACTTTAAAATGATTTTGAAAGATTTTGCAAATAAAAAAGCCAGAAAAGTGTGTTTCTAAAAGGTCCGTGCATAAACAGTTTGTCTGTAATTGTCTTAACTTGTAATAAAAAATCAAAACTTTTATACTGTTTTTAAACTTTTAGTATATCAAGTAATTAATGCTTTTTGGCTAAGGCGGGCATACTACACGAAATATAAAACATCAATCTTCGACTTTGTAGAGTAGAGGGCCCCACTATCAATTTTCTAATTGGGCCCCGCAATTCCTAGCACCGGCCCTGGTGGTGGAGGTCATCACAGGTAGGCGAACATTTTTTTGGAAACCAAGACAATCTTCTTTTTCAAAGCCTGTTTTAATTCCTTAATTTCCTTCTTGGTCATCTTTCCCTTGGCCTCTCTCTTGGCCAAGGCATTTATCTTCTTGGCCGAAGTTGGATGTTTCTTTCCCTTGTCCTCTCTCTTGGCCAGGGCATTTATCTTCTTGGCCGAAGCTGGGTGTTTCTTTCCCTTGGCCTCTCTCTTGGCCAAAGCTGGGTGTTTCTTTCCCTTGGCCTCTCTCTTGGCCAAAGCTGGGTGTTTCTTTCCCTTGGCCTCTCTCTTGGCCGAAGCTGGGTGTTTCTTTCCCTTGGCCTCTCTCTTGGCCAAAGCTGGGTGTTTCTTTCCCTTGGCCTCTCTCTTGGCCAAAGCTGGGTGTTTCTTTCCCTTGGCCTCTCTCTTGGCCGAAGCTGGGTGGTTCTTTCCCTTGGCCTCTGGCCAAAGTTGGTGCTCTTGGCCTCTCTCACAAAGCTGGTGTTTCTTTCCCTTGGTCTCTTTGGCTGAAGCTGGTGAGCCTCATTCTCAATAAAGTTGGTGTTTCTTTCTCATTCTCTCTCATTAAAGCTAAGGTTTCTTCCTCATTCTCTCATCGAAGTTGGTGTTTCTTTCCTCATTCTCTCTTACCAAAGCTGGTGTTTTTCCCTTGGCCTCTCTCAATAAAGCTATGTTTCTTCCTCATTCTCTACGAAGCGGTGTTTCTTTCCTCATTCTCTTGGCCAAAGCTGGGTGTTTCTTTCCCTTGGCCTGGTACGTCTTGTTCTTCGTCGAGGCCGTTTTGTTGCGTGTTTGGGGTCCCCAGAGCCAGTTGCGGACGGCGGCGCTAATTAATGAGGAGGAATCGGTGTTGTCCTGGTCACGGCCGGATTTCCTGCATGGGCACTGACAGAGGAACATTTTGCCAGACAAAAAATCTTTGAGACGGAGGAGGAGATCTTTCACGTCCTCCTCACGGTCAGGAAGGTTCTCGGGGGAGGGTGATACGGTCTGGGCGCTGTTGGCAGGCGACTCGGCGTTCTCCACCTGGTCCTCGCTGACGAAGGGGCTGGTGAATGAGCAGCAACACACCACCTCATGCTTCTGCAGCAGTTGGGCCTCCGACAATTCTCTAGTAATTGCCACCAGAAATATTAAAAAACTGAACTTCATTTTAAAAAGGAGTTTCTATTCAAAACGTATTGTCCGTTTATTTACATTTGATTTGTGTATATGATAACTTTCCCAGATCATGACACACACACACACACACACACACACACACACACACACACACATTTTGAGGTAAAAGGAAATAAACATGGATAGGTAATTACACTTTGACTCTACTGTATCATAATCACTTGTGTTTTGTTATTCAGAGTTAAAGGAAAAAGTGACCAAGTTCTTAAGAATCAACTTTATACAGTTCGTGTGTTTGTATGTCGATCGAAATCACCGAATTTACTAACTGCTAAATTACCGACTTTCTTAAAATAACGACTAAATTACCGACTTTGGTGAATACTTATGAAATTACGGTCTTTGGTGGTGGTGGTGAAGTACAAGTGGTGTTGTAGAGAGTTTGGCTACCAGAAACAATAACAACAAATATAACAACAATAACACCAACAGTAACACCACCAATAACAACAATAACAAAAATAACGACAAAAACAACATGAACAAGAAAAATATAACAATAACACCACCAACAACAACACTACATTATCCCAGCAGCTTGGTAGCAACATCTGGTGGGTCACACACACACACACACACACACACACACACACACACACACGTTACAACAATAAAACATGTGGTTGTAGTTTATTTTGAGACCACTTACGAACAAAGGGATTAAGCCAAGTGCCCAGGGTACACACTAAGGCTCTCTCACCTGTATACTGCCTCAGGTGACAGCGACCTTCATGTACGGGAACTTTTGACGGATTACTGGACAGTTTTAATGATATATCTTCACAGCTAATAATACTACCACTACGATTACTCCTACTACTGCTACTTCTATGATCACTACTACTGCTACTTCTACGATTACTACTATTGCTGCTACTACTGTATCTGCTACTACTGCTGCTACTACTATAACTACTAATGTACTAATATAACTGGTAACTACTACTATTACTACTAATACTGCCACTACTACTGTACTAATCTATCTATCTTTCTTTTCTCTCTCTCTCTAAGGATGTGTTGTGGGTGGGGTGTGGGTGGAGTGGGGTGTGGGTGGAGTGGGGTGTGTTGTGGGTAGGGTGTGTTGTGGGTAGGGTGTATTGTGGGTGGGGTGTGTTGGGGATATGGTGTGTTTGGGTGGGGTGAGGTGGAGTGTGTTAGGGGTGGTGTAGGATGGAGTAAAGTAGGATGGGGTGGGATGTGTTGGGATAGGGTGGGGATGTGCGCCTCCTTCCAGATACAGGCCAGTGATGGTAGAAGTTGGAGCCTTCTACCGTTATGGCTACCGTAATAACACACATATATAATTATGCAAATGAGGCAGTGTCACTCAGACCCCTGGCCAGATAACTGTTGTCCCCGTACACCGCTGACCTAGGCACTTCCATCTGGGTCTTCCAAGGTTTGTGTGTTCAGTCTCTTAGGATCACGTGAAGATTAGGCACCCCAGCTTATTTCACTTGATTAGACACCCCAGCTCATTTCACTTTATTAGGTATCCCAGCTTATTTCACTAAAAGAATAGGTACCCCAGCTTAACTAGTAACATCAGGGTATTTCACTTGATTATGTACCCCAGCTTATTTCACTTGAGGATTAAACAACCTCACGCTACCTGAAGGAGTTAGGTTAGGCTAGATAATTTTTAAATGAACTGAAATAAGTCGTGTATGTGTGTCAGCTGAGCAACAACAACAACAACAATAATAATAACAATAATAATAATAATAAAAATGATAATAACAATAATAATAATAATAATAACAATAATAATAACAATAATAATAATAATAATAATAATAATAATAATAACAATAATAATAACAATAATAATAACAATAATAATAACAATAATAATAATAACAATAATAATAATAATAATAATAACAACAATAATAACATCCACACCAGGCACTCTCTTCACAAAGTAAAAAAAAAGTACTTTAATCTCATCACTAGCATCACTTAGGGGCATCAGCTAGTACAGTACAGCAACAATAATAATACTTTGAGAATATCTAGTAGTCTTCTAACTCACTCGGGGGTGACGGCGTTACTGTTTATAACGGCGTAAGTCAATGCTAAGTGTGTGTTGTGAAGTATCAGTGGTCATATTAACAACAGAGATGTGTGTGGGGGAGGGGGGGGGCAGGACCGGTAACTAGGTTGGTGGTATGTTACCTAGCGGTCCTGGTAGTAGTTGTGGTAGTAGTTGTAGTAGTAGTAGAGAGGGAAGGAGGAAGAGAGAGAAAAGGGGGAAGAGAGAGGGGAGGAGAGGGGAGGGGAGGGGAGGGGAAGGAGAGAGAGAGAGAGAGAGAGAGGACCAAGGTAGTGCTGTGTGGGTCACCTGCGACTAACTGTTGTTGGTGGCGCTTTCTGGGTCGTGTGTGTGTGTGTGTGTGTGTGTGTGTGTGTGTGATTTTTTATTTTGCCGCTTGCAGCGGCTACTTTATTGTGCACCCCACACTCATCCTGTGAGCGGTAGCGCAAAAGGATTACAGAGTAGGGTTTACAAAGGGTCATAATAATTAACCCCGGTTGTCAGGATATTATGGCACCGAAAGTTACACAGTATTTCATTTACATTATTTGTTCAGTTCTATACATAAAGGGTAACTTATTCACAAATGCGTGAGAACAGGCGTGTGAGGCAGCATGTCTGGCCTCACACTTTGTTATTCACATTTACGTGGGAGGTATTCAAGCACATTGCGTATTTGGTTCTGTACATGAGAACTGATATAGTTACTGAGTGCAAAAAAGTGGATACAATCTTAATATGTCGGCTATCTTGCCATTAGAGATGAAGTGTTGTGCCATTTCACACACAGTGTGCTTGGACCTGTTCCTAAAAGGTTCTATCTTCACACAGTCGAGGACGTAGTGTTCGAGTGTGTGGCCATATGTATGGCCACACACTTTACATTTAGTTTTGTTTACATCTGCTTGAGGAACATACTGCCAGAGGTACTTATATCCTAACCTTAATCTAGCGGTTACAACATCTTGTAATCTAGTGATCTTGTTACTTGCTCCATATACATGTTTCACTTGATACATCTCATCATGGTAAACTATGGATCGACTAGTGCCTGTTTGCACTTGTCTACTTGCGTCAAACTCATCAATAAGTTCTTTCCTAATTACAGTTTTAAGGGTTCTTTTGACAGACCCAAATTGTATTCAACGGTGTCTTTGTTAGACGCGAGTTTGGCGAGGGCATCAACTCTGTCATGTTTTATGAGGCCTATGTGAGAGGGGATCCACAACAGTTTGACCCTGACACCCCGGTCAACAAGGCACGCATATTTGTGTCTGGCTTCAGAGACAAGATCGTGACAACCTGAGTCGAGGGTACCAAGGGCAAGTAGTGAGGATAGAGAGTCAGTGATGATGAGACTGTCAGTAACAGTGGTTTCAATGAATTTAATAGCTGTGAGTATGGCAACTAATTCAGTTTGTAGAGTGGATGCCCAGTTGTTAATTCTAACTCCTTTCTCAATTATATTACTGTCAGGTTGAGTCACAACAATAGCACTTCCAGCCCTCCCACAGGCGGTGTTTAGAGATCCATCAGTGTAGATGGTCTGTGTGATATTATCATCAGTCTGTAGAGTGTGTATGTGTTCAAGGGCTCTCAATTTGGCAGTGTGTTGGAGATAAATGCTTTGTATAATTAATTTTTTAGGCGGATACGTCGGTATTGTGATATCGAAGGGAACTGTCCGCCAGGGTGGCAGGAAGCGCTGTTGTGTCTCAACTTTGTACAGGTGGTCTAGTCCAAATATCTACATATGTGTAGCTGTAGTTTGGATCCATTTAGACTCAGTAGTCCCATGGTTCATACATTCTAGCAATTTTAAGGAAACAATGTTATCAGGATCACCACGCAGAAGCCTCAGGGCTATCATGAGGTTGACTTCAATTATTCTATCTTTAACACTGGGTATACCTAGTTCTTTCCTCATATTAAGTACTTTAGTTCTCATGGGACATCCTAGGATAATTCTGAGGGCTTTATTTTGCATTTTCTCGAGCTTGTCAACGCCTTTCCCGTCACGAATGACCAGGGCTGGTGCGTGGTAATCAATCAGAGATCGTATATAGCCAAGGTACATTGTTTTAACAATTCTAATATTAGCACCATAGTGCGGGCTGTACCCCGCTACACTTCTAAGAGGTCTCAGTCTGTCAGTACATTGGCAGGTTAGCTGTTGTATGGCAGGTAGGGTACAAGGGACGGAAACACCAAGATATTTAACAGAAGAAACATAGTCAATAGTGTTGTTACCTATGTTGAACTTGGCGGGGCCGCGTTTGCGGTTACCAGCTTGTTTGTTGAACACCTTAGTTTTCTCAGTGGAGATAATAAGACCGACGTTCTCACAGGCTGCGTATACATGGTTCAGGGTGGTTTGCATTTCACGATGAGTTTTAGTATGTATAAGAATATCATCAGCATAGCTGATTGAGATTTGCTGGGGTTGTCTGGTATTAAATTTAATAATTTAATAATGCATTCATAAGAACATTGAACAAAGTGGGGCTAAGTACTCCACCTTGAGGGGTACCAAGTTGCATATCTTTAACTTCACTTTTGTAACCCTGAAACAGTGCAGCAGCCCTTCTGTTGGTTAGGTAACCACTTATCCAGTGCAACAGCCTACCTCCTATATCCATTTTGGCTAGTTCGTACAATATCAGTTGCCTATTGGCAATATCAAATGCAGCTTTTAGGTCAAGAAATGTGGTGTATCTGTGCCTTTCATCACCATGCACAGTTAGGAATGTGGTGATGCAATTATGTACACCTTTACCATGGGTGAAACCATTTATGTTAGGAGACATGTGTTCTCTGATTCTATATAAGAGTCTGCCAAGAACCATCCTCTCAAAGGTTTTACACAGGCAGCTGGTTAGTGATATGGGACGAAAGGCATCAGGCTGTCCTGGTTTCGGTATTGGTACAACAATACTGCTGGTCCATGATGTAGGTAGTTGGCCCTCGGCATGACTCATATTGTACAATACCAACAATGGATTGCCTGGCACGCGCCTTAGTAGTCTAATGATGTTGTCGGTGACTCCGTCCTCTCCAGGGGAAGTAGACCTACCCCTGGCGAGGGCGGCGTCAAGCTCCCACTCAGTATATGGAACATCACACTCATCGTGCTGTTTGCCCAGCATAAAGCTAATAAGATTACTTCTCTCTACAGACTTCGCATCAAGGAGTCCCCGAGTCCTAGCTGGTAACATGTCATAGCTCGACACATGGGCCCACTTTGTTATTAGCTCATTCGACTTTTGCAGAGGGTTTGGATGGGAGACGTGTCTTCTGTTTTTACCTCTGATTATGTTTATGTCTTTCCAGGCTTTGCTGAGGGATGTGTGTTGGTTCAGGCTGTTGACATATGTCTCCCATGCATTTTGTCTGAGTTCGTTTACACGTTCCCTGACAGCAGCAAGGGAAGCTTGATACAGTTGTAACATTTGAGGTGTTCTACATTGTCTGTAACCCTTACCCACCCTCCTGACCCTAGCCCTGAGTTTTTTCAGCTCAGGGTCATTATAGCACTGCTGTTGCCTGTTCCCATTATGCTGACCACGTTTTCTCCTTTTTTGGTGGAGGCATTGTTGGTGAAGTATACATAAGTCCTATCTATCAGATCGTCATGGAAACTTTGGTAATTGTCAGGCTTGTAGTCCTTGTACCAGTCATGGATGAAGTCTATGAACTGGCTTTCATGTTCTTGCTTGACTGTGATTCTACGTCTGTTGAGTTTACCACCAGTGGGGATGTCATTGGCTACATGTATACTAGCTTGGATTGGGCTGTGGTCAGACATAAGATCAGTGACAACATCAGAGCTATGAGTTGTGTATGATAGATTAAAGCCAATACATTTGTCTAGACCCCCGCCATAGATGTGTGTTGGTTCATTATTACCTATAATTTGAACATCTTCATATGCTCTGAGAAGTGAGATAAGTCTCCTACCATTGGTGTTAGTGGTGGAGTCACCTAATTTCTTGTGTCTAGTATTCAGGTCACCCATTAGGACAGTGGGCTCAGTGTGTAAAAAGTCTGGGAGATCTGTGTATTGAAGCTGATCTGAGGGAGCATAGGCGTTTAGCACGTTGAGTGTGGAGTTGCCCAGGTGGATAGTGATCCCATGGTACTGAAGGTTGGTAGTCTTTTTGGATACAAGAGGTACATGTGGGAGTGACTTCTTAACATACATCAAACATGTGTGAGTAGAACTAGGATCATAATACACATAATTGGGCAGACTGGGTGGGGGCTTACCATTAGGTGTGAGACACTCCTGCAGACACACAATATCGATGTCCTCAGTCACAACTTTGTGGTGTAGGTCAGGGTATCGTTTTCTAAGGGATGAGATGTTCCAACTCATCACCTTCACCGCTCTGTATCTTTGCCTGGTATTAACACTGGCCATTATGAAATGTATTTGGAATTTTGTCTGGTATTAACACTGGCCATTATGAAATGTATTTGGAAAGAAGCAAAAGGCACTGTATGATACTGTTCTTTTCTGCGCTGCCTGTCCCTTCGGCAGGCAGTAGGCCAGTTAACCTTTTGGAAACATTTCTGGAGCATGTACGGCTCAACAATTGTTGTATTTCATTGGCAGACAACAACACACTTTGGTTACACTCGACATCACCACCATTTTCTGTTTGTGTTTGTTCATCTTCACTGACCATGTCCACAGAGGCATCAGTAGAACTGTTACCAGTATCACTTTTTTCCTCTGCGTGGACACTAGTTCCTGGTGGGTCTTGAGTTTCCACATCTGGTACTGACATCTGAATGTCTTCAGTTTGACTGTAATTTTTCCGAAGTTGCTGCACTGTGTTGGTGGTGTTTTTTCCTTTAGTGTATCACAGAGGCTCCCAAACATTTCAGTTAGAGCTGTAAACTGAGCTTTGAGTTCTTTAATTTCATTTTTCAAATCATTGATCTCTTCACGATGTGCAGGGAGTGTGTTGGCAGCTACCTGTTGTGTCGGTACGTCTGTGTTGCCCCATGCTGATCTTTCGATGACTGCTGGTGATGATCCTGGAGCTTTGGTGGGGAGGGCAGGCCAGGGGTTGGCCGTAGGGAGTACCCTAGCAGCATTAGTGTTTCTTGAGACCTGCCTGGGTGGCGGGTCTGGGCGCTGAAGGGGTGTAGGAGCTCTAGAACAGTTAGGGTGCCATACAGGAACTCCAACTGTTTTGCAGTTAATACACTTCTGTTGGATGACACCCCCTTGAGCAACTGTATCTCTGCAAGCCTGTGTTGCATGTTGCCTTGAGCAGAGACCACACCACGGCTTAGTCGAGGGGCATAACCGGGCCACATGGCCCCAGTGCTGACAGTTGTAACACCTCCGGTTAGGGGGCTGATAGAGTGTTACCTTCAGAGTCCGATAGGCACCACGGACTCGAATGGTCTTGGGTGGGTCTTCCGAGCCAACCCAGTCTGCAATGACTGCATTCTTGCCCCTGAGTCGCTTCGTCCTTCTGATGTAGGGATGGGCTTCTGGTAGTGTAGGGGTCTGGTACTGGTCGAGCCCTATGATTATTATGGTTTTCTTGCTCGGTGGTTGGGATGATTGTTCCATGGTTATTCCCCTTATGCTATTGGTGAGGAGATCCTGTATGACTGCTGGGTCGTTTCTAATCAGAACATGATCTTGTGTACCGACTCTGAACTGAAACTCAGCGTCTGGGTGTTTATCTTCCGCATCGTTCAGCCAGAGATACTTGTCTTCAGGTGATGTACCTTCAGGGAAGTATAATCTTACTCTCATGGGGGTTTGTAGTTGATTGTCTCTAAGTCTTTCTGCCTTTTCGGCCTTCCGCTTGTTCCTGGACTGAACTAGTTGAAAGCCATCTTCTCCGTTGGTGTCAAGGTCAACACCACAGTCGCCTGGCTCACTCAGTGCATCAGGAGAGTTAAAGCGAGCAGCTGGGTCTCCAGTCAACTCAGACATGGTGGAGTTACAGGGCTCGACTTATATGCCTACGTCAGAGGGCCGAGGACTGCTTGGCACTCCTAGGAAGTCAGCGGTGGTTGGGAGGCGTAACCCTCTTAGAGGACAAAGGAGATTGGCATCTACTGTACCGCGTATTAGCGGTGAGGGGAGGCCATGAGCGGGCCTCCCGCGGAGGGAGTGTGGTGTCGGGGGGACTAAGGTAACAGGAGTTTTCTCAGTTTATAAACACTTTTATTACACTACACTTGTTCTTAATAGCATGTCTGTTTTTCTGGTTAGATACAGTATCAAAGTCAATTTTAGTTTCAAAAGAACTAACCAGCTTGGCACACTATGAGGACTGGGGTTTGTGTAAACAAACCCTCACCACATGGCCGAGCGTGACCACAAGGGTATAGGCCTTGCCTCGCGGGCACCTACACCTACACACGACACAGTGCTCAACACACGGTAGTTCACTTGTTATACAGGCAACATATTTGCAGTTGTTGACCTATCCCCACCCTACTGGGTGGTGTTGTGTTATTTCGAAGTCAAGTGTGAAGCCGACCCATTGTTGTTCTCAGAGTGGACTGATTAGCACCTCCTTGTCAGGAGATGGCGGTCAGTTCCCAGCGGTGCTTATCTCACTGGCGGGTCACGGCTCTCACTGGTACTGTCTAGTACTGAATTCACTGGCTTAAACACTGTTCTTAACTGTTCAACACTGGTTCCACTTCTTTCCGAAACGAAATGTCACTTTTGATTATGTTGATATCCCGGTGGTGAGGATGGGTCGGGGAGAGGGACTTGGGGAATGGGCCGAACATTGCCAAGGGTGAGAGCTGCTCAGCAGGAGCAGCGCCTAAATAGGTCTTGACCCTACGGTGGTCAGGTCATCACTGTGTGTGTATGTGTGATGGAGGAGCAGGTGGAGTGTGTGTAGGTGTGGTGGAGGAGCAGGTGGAGTGTGTGTAGGTGTGATGGAGGAGCAGGTGGAGTGTGTGTAGGTGTGGTGGAGGAGCAGGTGGAGTGTGTGTAGGTGTGGTGGAGGAGCAAGTGGAGTGTGTGTGTGTGTGTGATGGAGGAGCAGG
>NW_024750290.1:0-14386 GCF_018991925.1 Homarus americanus
TGTTGTACTTCGTTCAGTTACGTATTGCTACACTTCAGTGCCATGACCGGGGTGTGAGGGCGGGCACCCTTCAGTGCCACAGGCCAGGGTGTGAGGCCAGGCACCCTTCTAGTGCCATGAAAAGGGGTGTTAGGGCCGGGGACCCCTACAGAGCTATGAACCGGGGTGTGAGGCCGCGCACCCCTTCACATGACACGGGTGTGAGGGCCGGGCACCCTTTCAGTGCCATGAATCGGGGTGTGATGCCCGGGCAGCCCTCCCAGCTCCATGACCCGTGGTGTGAGGACCGGGAACCGCTTCAACCTCATGACCCGGGTAGTGAGGGCCGGGCACCCCTTTTGGTCCATGACCCGGGGTGTAAGGGCCGTGCACCCCTTTAGTGACATGACCCGGGGTGTGAGTGCCGGGCACTCGTTTAGGTCTATGACCAGGGGTGTGAGGGCCGGGCACTTGTTTTGGTCTATGACCACGGGTGTGAGGGCCGGGCACACCTTCAGTGCCATGGCCAGGGGTGTGACGGCCGGGCACCGCTTCAGTGCCATGAACCGGGGTGTGAGGGCCGAGCACCCCTTCAGTGACATGAAACGAGGTGTGAGGGCCGGGCACCCCTACAGAGCTATGAACCGGGGTGTGAGGGCCGTGAACCCCTTCACATGACACGAGGTGTGAGGGACTGGCACCTTTTCAGTGCCATGACCCAGGGTGTGAGGGCCGGGCACCCCATAAGTGACATGAACCGGGGTTTTAGGGCCGGGCACCCCTTCAGTGACATGAAACGGGGTGTGGGCAGGGCACCCCAGTGTTTTGACCCGGGGTGTGAGGGCCGGGCACCCTTTTACATGACCTGGGTTGTAAGGGCCGGGGACCCCTTCAGCACCATGACCCGGGGTGTGAGGGCCAGGCACCCCTTCAGTGCCATGACCCGGAGTGTGAGAGCTGGGCACCCCTTCAGCACCATGACCCGAGGTTGTGAGGGCCGGGCACCCCTTCAGTGCCATGACCCGGGGTGTGAGGGCCGGGCACCCCTTCAGTGTCAGGAATCGGGGTGTGAGGGCCCGGCACGCTTTCAGTGTCATGAAACGGGGTGTGAGGCCGGGCACACTCAGTGTCATGGGGAAGCAGGTGTGAGGGCAGGCACCCCCACAGTGCTGCGAACGAACCGGGGTGTGAGGGGCGGGCACCGCTTCAGCACCATGACCCGGGGTGTGAGGGCTTGAGCACCCCTTCAGTGCCATGACCCGGGAGGGAGGCACCCCTTCAGTGTGGAGTCGGGAGGTGTGAGGCCGGGCACGCTTTCAGTGTCATGAAACGGGGTGTGAGGGCCGGGCACCCCTACAGTGCTGCGAACCGGGGTGTGAGGGCCGGGCACCGCTTCAGCACCATGACTCGGGGTGTGAGGGCCAGGCACCCCTTCAGTGCCATGACCCGGGGTGTGTGGGCCGGGCACCGTTTCAGTGACATGACCCAGGGGTGTGAAGGTTGGGCACACCTTCAGAGGCATGACCAAGGGTGTGAGGACCGGGCACCCTTTCAGTGCCATGAATTGGGGTGTGATGTCCGGGCACCCCTTCAGCTCCATGACCCGGTATGTGAGGGCCGGGCACCCCTCCAGCACCATGGCCCGGGGTGTGAGGGCCGGGCACCCTTTCCGTGACATTACCCGGGGTGTGAGGGCCGGGCACCCCTCCAGCACAATGGCCTGGGGTGTGAGGGCTGGGCACCCCTTCAGCCCCATGACCCGGGGTGTGAGGGCCGGGAACCCCTTCAGCCCCATAACCCGTGGTGTGAGGGCCGTGCATACCTTCAGTGCCATGGCCAGGGGTGTGACGGCCGGGCACCGCTTCAGTGCCATGACCCGCGGTGTGAGGGCCAGGCACCCCTTCAGTGACATGACCCGAGGTGTCAGGGCAGGGCCCCCCTTCAGTGCCATGAGCCGGGGTGTGAGGGCCAGGCAGCCCTCTAGTGCCATGAAAAGGGGTGTTAGGGCCGGGGACCCCTACAGAGCTATGAACCGGGGTGTGAGGGCCGCGCACCCCTTCACATGACACGGGTGTGAGGGCCGGGCACCCTTTCAGTGCCATGAATCGGGGTGTGAGGACCTGGAACCGCCTCAACCCCATGACCCGGGTAGTGAGGGCCGGGCACCCCTTTAGGTCCATGACCCGGGGTGTCGCGGCCGGGCACCGCTTCAGTGCCATGACCCGGGGTGTGAGGGCCAGGCACCCCTCTAGTGCCATGAAAAGTGGTGTTAGGGCCGGGGACCCCTACAGAGCTATGAACCGGGGTGTGAGGGCCGCGCACCCCTTCACATGACACGGGTGTGAGGGCCGGGCACCCTTTCAGTGCCATGAATCGGGGTGTGATGGCCAGGCAGCCCTTCAGCTCCATGACCCCGTGGTGGCTGAGGACCAGGAACCTCTTCAACCCCATGACCCAGGTAGTGAGGCGGGCACCTTTAGGGTCCATGACCGGGGTGTGAGGCCGTGCACCCCTTTAGTGACATGACCCGGGGTGAGTGCCGGGCACGCGTGTGCACGTCTATGACCAGGGTGTGAGGGCCAGGCACTTGTTTTGGTCTATGACCACGGGTGTGAGGGCCGGGCACACCTTCAGTGCCATGGCCAGGGGTGTGACGGCCGGGCACCGCTTCAGTGCCATGACCCGGGGTGTGAGGGCCAAGCACCCCTTCAGTGACATGAAACGAGGTGTGAGGGCCGGGCACCCCTACAGAGCTATGAACCGGGGTGTGAGGGCCGTGAACCCCTTCACATGACACGGGGTGTGAGGGACTGGCACCTTTTCAGTGCCATGACCCAGGGTGTGAGGGCCGGGCACCCCATAAGTGACATGAACCGGGATTTTAGGGCCGGGCACCCCTTCAGTGACATGAAACGGGGTGTGGGGGCAGGGCACCCCTACAGTGTTTTGAACCGGGGTGTGAGGGCCGGGCACCCTTTCACATGACCCGGGGTGTAATGGCCGGGCACCCCTTCAGCACCATGACCCGGAGTGTGAGGGCCAGGCACCCCTTCAGTGCCATGACCCGGAGTGTGAGAGCTGGGAACCCCTTCAGTGACATGACCCGGGGTGTGAGAGCCGGGCACCCTTTCAGTGACATGACCCGGGGTGTGAGGGCCGGGCACCCCTTCAGCACCATGACCCGGGATGTCATGGCCGTGCACCCCTTCAGTGACATGACCCGGGGTGTGAGGGTCGTGCACCCCTTTAGTGACATAACCCAGGGTGTGACGGCCGGACACCCCTCCAGCACCATGACCCGGGGTGAGGGCCGGGCACCCCTTCAAGCCATGACCCGGGGTGTGAAGGCCGGGCACCCCTACAGTGCCGCGAACCGGGGTGTGAGGGCCGGGTACCCCTTCACATGATGACCTGGGGTGTGAGGTCAGGCAGTGCTGAGAACCGGGGTGCGAGGGCCGGGCACCCCTCCAGCACCATGACCCGGTGTGTGAGGGCCATGCACCCCTTCAGTGCCATGACCAGGGGTGTGAGGGCCGGGCACCCTTTCAGTGACATGACCCGGGGTGTGAGGTCTGGGCACACCTTCAGAGACATGACCAAGGGTGTGAGGACCGGGCACCCTTTCAGTGCCATGAATTGGGGTGTGATGTCCGGGCACCCCTTCAGCTCCATGACCCGGTATGTGAGGGCCGGGCACCCCTCCATCACCATGGCCCGGGGTGTGAGGGCCGGGCACCCTTTCAGTGACATTACCCGGGGTGTGAGGGCCGGGCACCCCTCCAGCACAATGGCCTGGGGTGTGAGGGCCGGGCACCCCTTCAGCACAATGGCCTGGGGTGTGAGCCAGGCACCCCTTCAGTTTCATGACCCGGGGTGTCAGGGCCTGACAGCCCTCCAGCACCATCGCCGGTGTGAGGGCCGGGCTCCCCTTGCAGTGCCATGAATCGGGGTGTGAGGCCAGGCACCACTGGAACATGACCAGGAGTGTGAGGGCGGGCAAAGCTTCAGTGCCATGGCCAGGGGTGTGAGGCCGGGCACCTCGAGAGTGTCATGACCCAGGGTGTGAGGCAGGCACCCTTAAAGTGCCATGAAACAGGGTGTGAGTGCCAGGCACCCATACAGTGCTGACTTGGGGTGTGGTCAGGCACCCTTCCATGACCCAGGGGTGTGAGGCCAGGCACCCCTCAGCCCACCATGACCCGGGATGTGAGGCCGGGCACCCCTTCAGTGCCATGACCCGGGGTGTGAGCCAGGCACCCTCCAGAACCATGACCCGGGGTATGAGGGCCAGGCACCCGCTAGTGCTATGACCCGGGGTGTGAGGCCGGGCACCACTTAGGAACATGACCAGGGGTTGAGGGGCTCGGCAAAGCTTCACTGCATGCCAGGTGTAACCGAGCACCTCATCAGTGCCATGATCCAGGGGTGTGAGGGCTGGGCACACGCTTGGACCATGACCCGGTGTGAGGCCAGGCACCTTCAGTGCCATGGCCCGGGGTGTGAGGCCGGGCACCCCTTCATTACAATGGGGTGTGAGGCAGGCACCTTCAGTGACATGACCCAGGTGTGAGGTCAGGCACCCCCCTTCAGTACATGACCTGGGGTGTGAAGGCCGGGCACCCCTCCAGCACCATGGCACGGGGTGTGATGGGCAGGCAACTCTTCAGTGCCATGACCCGGGGTGAGGCCGGGCACCCCCTTCAGTGACATGACCCGGGTTGAGGGCCAGGCACCCTTTCAGTAACATGACCCAGGGGTGTGAGGCCAGGCACCCCGTCCAGCACCATGACCAGGGGTGTGAGGGCAGGCAAGCCCTTCAGTGCCATGAACCTGGGTGTGGGCCAGGCACCCCTTCAGTGACCCAGGGTGTGAGGGCCAGGCACCCCTTCAGTGACATGACCTGGGTGTGAGGCCGGGCACCCCTCCAGCACCAAGCCAGGTGTGAGGCCGGGCACCCTTTCAGTGCCATGAACAGGGGTGTGAGGGCCGGGCACCCCCTCAGCACAATGGCCTGGGGTGTGAGGCCGGGCACCCCTTCAGTGCCATGACCAGGTGTGTAAGGGCCTGGACACCCCTCAGCACCATGGCCCGGGGTGTGAGGGCCGGGCACTTGCAGCACCATGAACCGGGGTGTGAGGGCCAGCACCCCTTCAATGCCATGACCAGGGTGTGAGGGCCAGGGAAACCCTTCAGTGCATGACCAGGGGTGTGAGGCCGGGCACCTCTTCAGTGACCATGACCCGTGGTGTGAGGGCAGGCACCCTTCAGCACCATGAACCAGAGGTGTGAGGCCAGGCACCCAAACATTGCTTGAACCAGGGTGTGAGGCCGGGCACCCTTTCACAAACTGGGGTGTCGAGGCTGGGCACCCTCAGCACCATGACCCGGGTGTGAGGGCCGAACACCCCATATGCTATGAACCGGGGTGTGGGCCAGGCACCCTTCCAGTGACATGGAACCGGGGTGTGAGGGCCGGGCACCACTTCAAGCACCATGACCCAGGGGTGTAGGGCCGGGCACTTTAGGTCCATGACCCGGGGTGTCATGGCCGTGCACCCCTTCAGTGACATGACCCGGGGTGTGAGGGCCGGGCACCCCTTCAGTGACATGACCAAGGGTGTGAAGGCCGGGCACCCTCCAGCACCATGACCTGGGGTGTGGGCCAGGCACCTTCAGGCCATGACCCAGGGTGAGGGCCAGGCACCTCCAGCACCATGCCCGGGTGTGAGCACCCTTTCAGTGACATCTGGGGTGTGAGGGCCGGGCACCCCTCCAGCACAATGGCCTGGGGTGTGAGGGCTGGCACCCCTTCAGTTTCATGACCCGGGGTGTCAGGGCCTGACACCCCTCCACCTTGGCCCGGGGTGTGAGGGCTGGCCCTTGCAGTGCCATGAATCGGGGTGTGAGGGCCGGGCAGCACTTTAGTACATGACCAGGGGTGTGAGGCCGAGCAAAGCTTCAGTGCCATGGCCAGGGGTGTGAGGCCGGGCACCCCATGAGTGTCATGACCCGGGGTGTGAGGGCCGGGCACCCCTGTGCCATGAAACGGGGTGTGAGTGCTCGGCACCCATACAGTGCTTAACCAGGGGTGAGGGTCGGGCACCCCTTCACATGACCCGAGTGTGAGAGGTGGGCACCCTGACAGAACCAGACCCGGGGTGTGAGGGCCGGGCACCCCTTCAGTAATAGACCCCGGGTGTGAGGGCTGCACCCCTTCAGTGTCACGAATCGGGGTGTGAGGGCCGGGCACCCTTTCAGTGCCATGAAACGGGGTGTGAGGGCCGGGCACCCCTACAGTGCTGCGAATCGGGGTGAGGCTGGGCACCCCTTTCAGTGCCATGAATCGGGGGTGTGAGGGCCGGGCACCCCTTCAGCACCATGACCAGGGTGTGAGGGGGGCATCAATCCAGCACCATGGCCTGGGGTGTGAGGGCCAGGCACCCCTTCGAGCTTCATGACCTGGGTGGAGGGCTGCACACCCCTTCAGTGACATGACCCGGGGTGAGGGCCGAGCACCCTCAGTGACATGACCTGTGGTGTGAGGGCCGGGAACCCTCCACCATGACCTGGTTTGAGGGCCGGGCACCCCTTTGGGCTATGACCCGGGTGGAGGGCCAGGCACCACTTTAGGTACATGACGGGGTTTGAGGCCAGGCAAACCTCTGTGCCATGGCCACGGTTGTGAGGCCGGGCACCTCATCAGTGCCATGACCCGGGGTGTGAGGGCTGGGCACCACCAGTGACATGACCCGTGTGAGAGATGGGCACCAGTGACATGACCCCGGGTTTGAGGGCTGGCACCCTTCAGCACCATGACCCGTGTGAGGCTGGCACCCCTCCAGCACCATGAACCGGGGTGTGAGGGCCAGGCACCCCTTCAGTGCCATGACCAGGGGTGTGAGGGCCGGGCACCCTAAGTGCCATGAACGGGGTGTGAGTGCCGGGCACCCAAACATTGCTTTGAACAAGGGTGTGAGGTGGGGCACCTTCACAGACCTGGGTGTCAGGGCTGGGCACACCTCCAGCACCATGACCCGGAGTGTGAGGTCACCCCATAAGTGACATGAACCGGGGTTTAGGCCGGGCATCCTTCAGTGACATGACCCGTGTGAGAGACGGGCACCCTTTCAGTGACATG
The DNA here is from genome assembly GCF_018991925.1 of Homarus americanus. Classification (NCBI taxonomy): domain Eukaryota; kingdom Metazoa; phylum Arthropoda; class Malacostraca; order Decapoda; family Nephropidae; genus Homarus; species Homarus americanus. Next base: position 7,118 of record NW_024750290.1, read on the forward strand.
ACCCGGGGTGTGAGGCTGCACCCCTTCAGCACCATGACCTGGAGGTTGGCGGAGGGGCCGGGCACCCCTTCCAGTGCCATGAGACCGGGGTGTGAGGGCCGGCACCCCTTCAGTGTCAGGAATCGGTGAGGGCAGGCACGCCAGTGCCTCGCGAACGGGGTGTGAGGGCCCGGCACCTCATCAGTGCCATGACCCGGGGTGTGAGGGCCGGGCACCGCTTCAGCACCATGACCTGGGGTGTGAGGGCCAGGCACCCCTTCTGTGCCATGACCCGGGGTGTGTGGGCCGGGCACCGTTTCAGTGACATGACCCGGGGTGTAAGGGCTGGGCACACCTTCAGAGACATGACCAAGGGTGTGATGAACGGGCACCCGTTCAGTGCTATGAATTGGGGTGTGATGTCCGGGCACCCCTTCAGCTCCATGACCCGGTATGTGAGGGCCGGGCACCCCTCCAGCACCATGGCCCGGGGTGTGAGGGCCGGGCACCCTTTCAGTGACATTACCCCGGGTGTGAGGGCCGGGCACCCCTCCAGCACAATGGCCTGGGGTGTGAGGGCCGGGCACCCCTTCATTGCCATGACACGGGGGTGTCATGGCCTGACACCCCTCCAGCACCATGGCCCGGGGTGTGAGGGCCGGGCACCCATGCAGTGCCATGAATCGGGGTGTGAGGGCGGGGCACCACTTTAGGTACATGACCAGGGGTGTGAGGGCCGGGCAAAGCTTCAGTGCCATGGCCAGGGGTTTGAGGGCCGGGCACCCCTTAAGTGCCATGATACTGGGTGTGAGTGCCGGGCACCCATACAGTGCTTTGAACCAGGGTGTGAGGGTCGGGCACCCCTTCACATGACCCGGAGTGTCAGGGCTGGGCACCCTTCCAGCACCATGACCCGGAGTGTGAGGGCCCGGCACCCCATAAGTGACATGAACCGGGGTTTTAGGGCCGGGCACCCCTTCAGTGCCATGAAACGGGGTGTGGGGGCAGGGCACCCCTACAGTGTTATGAACCGGGATGTGAGGGCCGGGCACCCTTTCACATGACCCGGGGTGTAAGGGCCAGGCACCCCTTCATTGCCATGACCCGGAGTGTGAGAGCTGGGCACCCCTTCAGTGACATGACCCGGGGTGTGAGGGCCGGCAAACCCCCTCTCCAGCACCATGGCCCGGGGGTGAGGGCCGGACACCCCTTCAATGAAATGACCCGGGGTGTGACGGCCGGGCACCCCTTCAGTGTCATGAATCATGGTGTGAGGGCCGGGGACCCTTTAAGTTCCATGAAACAGGGTGTGAGGGCCGGGCACCCCTACAGGGTTGCGAACCGGGGTGTGAGGGTCGGGCACCCCTTCAGTGACATGAAACGGGGTGTGAGGCCGAGGCCGCTTTCAGTGTCATGAAAAGCGGGGTGTGAGGCCAGGCACCCCTACTGCTGCTGAACCGGGGTGTGAGCCGGGCACCGCTTCCAGCACCATGACCCGGTGTGAGGCCAGGCACCTTTGGTGCCATGACCCGGGGTGTGTGGGCCGGCACCGTTTTAGTGACATGACCCGGGTGTGAGGGCTGCGCACACCTTCAGAGACATGACCAGGGTGTGAGGACGGGCACCCGTTCAGTGCCATGAATTGGGGTGTGATGTCGGGCACCTCTTCAGCTCCATGACCCGGTATGTGAGGCGGGCACCCTCCAGCACCATGGCCCGGGGTGTGAGTGCAGGCACCCTTTCAGTGACATTACCCGGGGTGAGGCGGGCACCCGTCAAGCACAATGGCCTGGGGAGTGAGGTCGGGCACCCCTTCAGTGTCATGACGGGGGTGTCAGGGGCCCTACCACCCCTCCAGCACCATGACCCGGGGTATGAGGGGCCGGGCACCCCTTCAGGTTATGACCCGGGGTGTGAGGGCGGGCACCACTTTAGGTACATGACCAGGGGTTTGGTCGGGCAAACCTTCAGTGCCATGGCCACGGTTGTGAGCCAGGCACCTCATCAGTGCCATGACCCGGGGTGTGAGGGCTGGGCACCACTTCAGTGACATGACCCCGGGTGTGAGGCCGGGCACCGCTAGTGACATGACTCGGGGTTTGAGGGCCGGGCACCCCTTCAGCACCATGACCCGGGGTGTGAGGGCAGGGCACCTCCAGCACCATGAACCGGGGTGTGAGGCCAGGCACCCCTTCAGTGCCATGACCAGGGGTGTGAGGGGCGGGCAAAGCTTCAGTGCCATGGCCAAGGGTGTGACGGCCGGGCACCTCATCAATACCATGACCGGGGTGTGAGGCCGGGCACCACTTAGGTACATGACCAGGGGTGTGAGGGCCGGGCAAAGCTTCAGTGCCATGGCCAGGGTGTGTGAGGCCGGGCACCTCCTTGAGTGTCATGACCCCGGAGTGTGGCCGGGCACCCCTTAAGTGCCATGAAACGGGGTGTGAGTTCCGGGCACACATACAGTGCTGAACCAGGGTGTGAGGTCGGCACCCCTTCACATAACACAGGTGTCAGGGCTGAGCACCCCTCAGCACCATGACCCGAGTGTGAGGGCCAGGCACCCCATAAGTGATATGAACCAGGGTTTTAGGGCGGGCACCCATTCAGTGACATGAAACGGTGTGTGGGGCAGGGCACCCCTACAGTGTTATGAACCGGGGTGTGAGGGCCGGGCACCCTTCACATAACCCGGGTTAGAGGGCCGGGCACCCCTTCAGCACCATGACCCGGCTGAGGGCCAGGCACCCCTTCGCATTGCCATGACGGAGTGTGAGCTGGGCACCCCTTCAGTGACATGACCCGGGGTGTGTGGGCCAGGCACCCTTTCAGTGACATGACCCGGGGTGTGAGGGCGGGCACCTCAGCACCATGACCCGGGGTGTGAGGCAGGCACCCCTTCAGTGCCATGACCCCAGGTGTGAGGCGGGCACCCTTCAGTGTCACGAATCAGGGTGTGGGCCGGGCACCCTTTCAGTGCCATGAAATGGGGTGTGAGGCTGGGCACCCCTAGTGCTGAGCCAGGGTGTAGGGCCGGGCACCCTTTCAGTGCCATGAATCGGGGTGTGAGGGCCGGGCACCCCTTCAGCACCATGACCCGGGGTGTGAGGGCGGGCATCAATCCAGCACCATGGCCTGGGGTGTGGGCCAGGCACCCCTTCAGTGCCATGACCCGGGGTGTGAGGGCCGCACCCCTTCAGTGACATGACCCGGGGTGTGAGGGCCGGGCACCCTTTCAGTGACATGACCCGGGGTGTGAGGGCCGGGCACCTCCAGCTCCATGACCCGGGGTGGCAGGCCGGGCAACCTTTCAGTGACATGACCCGGGTGTAAGGCCGGGCACCCCTCCAGCACCATGACCCGGGGTATGAGGGCCGAGGCACCCCTTTAGGGCTATGACCCGGGGTGAGGCAGGCACCACTTTAGTACATGACCAGGGTTTGAGGCCGGGCAATCCTTCAGTGCCATGGCCACGGTTGTGAGCCGGGCACCTCATCAGTTCCATGACCCGGGGTGTGACGGCTGGGCACCACTTCAGTGACACGACCCGGGGTGTAAGAACGAGCAACCAGTGTCATGAGAAACGAGGTGTGAGGCCGGGCACCCCTACAGTGCCATGACCCGGGGTGTGTGGGCCGGGCACCGTTTCAGTGACATGACCCGGGGTGTGAGGGCTGGGCACACCTCCAGCACCATGGCCTGGGGTGTGAGGGCCAGGCACCCCTTCAGTGCCATGACCCGGGGTGTGAGGGCCGCACACCCCTTCAGTGACATGACCCGGGGTGTGAGGGCCAGGCACCCTTTCAGTGACATGACCCGGGGTGGGGCCGGGCACCCCTCAGCACCATGACCCGGGGTGTGACGGCGGGCAACCTCAGTGACATGACCGGGGTGTGAAGGCCGGGCACCCCTCCAGCACCATGACCGGGGTATGGCGAGCACCCCTTTAGGGCTATGACCGGGGTGTGAGGCCGGGCACCACTTTGAGTACATGACCAGGGGTTTGAGGGCCGGGCAATCCTTCAGTGCCATGGCCACGGTTGTGAGCCGGGCACCTCATCAGTTCCATGACCCGGGGTGTGAGGGCTGGGCACCACTTCAGTGACACGACCGGGGTGTAGAGACAGGCACTTTCAGTGTCATGAAACGAGGTGTGAGGCCAGGCACCCCTACAGTGCCATGACCCGGGGTGTGTGGGCCGGGCACCGTTCAGTGACATGACCCGGGGTGTGAGGTGGGCACACCTTCAGAGACATGACCAGGGTGTGAGGACCGGGCACCCGTTCAGTGCCATGATTGGGGTGTGATGTCTGGGCACCCTTCACCTCCATGACCCGGTATGTGAGGGCTGGGCACCCTCCAGCACCATGGCCCGAGGTGTGAGGCCGGGCACCCTTTCAGTGACATTACCTGGGTGTGAGGGCCGGGCACCCGTCCAGCACAATGGCCTGGGGTGTGAGGCCGGGCACCCTTCAGTGTCATGACCCGGGGGTGTCAGGGCCTGACACCTCAGCACCATGGCCCGGGGTGTGAGGGCCTGGCACCCTGCAGTGCCATCAATCGGGGTTTGAGTGCCGAGGCACCACTTTGGAGTACATGACCAGGGTGTGAGGGCCGGGCAAAGCTTCAGTGCCATGGCCAGGGGTGTGAGGGCCGGGCACCTCATGAGTGTCATGACCCGGGGTGGAGGCCGAGGCACCCCTAAGTGCCATGAAACAGGGTGTGAGGGCCGGGCACCCTACAGTGCTGAAACAGGGTGTGAGGACGGGCACCCCTTCACATGACCCTGAGTGTCAGGGCTGGGCACCCTCCAGCACCATGACCCCGGAGTGTGAGGGCCAGGCACCCCATAAGTGACATGAACCGGGGTTTTAGGGCCGGGCACCCCTTCAGTGACATGAAACGGGGTGTGGGGCAGGGCACTACAGTGTTATGAACCGGGGTGTGAGGGCCGGGCACCTTTCACATGACCCGGTGTAAGGGCCAGGCACCCCTTCAGCACCATGACCCGGGGTGTGAGGGCCAGGCACCCCTTTAGTGCCATGACCCGGAGTGTGAGAGCTGGGCACCAATTCAGTGACGACCCGGGGTGTGAGCGGGCACCCTTTCAGTGACGAGCCCCGGGTGTGAGGCCGGGCACCCCTTCCAACATGACCCGGGGTGTGAGGCCAGGCACCCCTTCAGTGCCATGACGGGGTGTGTGGGCCGGGCACCGTTTCAGTGACATGCCCCGGGGTGTGAGGGCTGGGGCACCTTCAGAACACTGACCAAGGGTGTGATGACCGGGCACCCGTTCAGTGCCATGAATTGGGGTGTGATGTCAGGCACCCCTCCAGCTCCATGACCCGGTATGTGAGGGCTGGGCACCCCTCCAGCACCATGGCCCGGGTGTGAGGGCCGGGCACCCCTTTCAGTGACATTACCCGGGTGTGAGGGCGGGCACCCCTCAGCACAATGGCCTGGGGTGTGAGGCCGGGCACCCCTTCTTGCCATGCCGCGGGTGTGTCATGCAACCCTCCAGCACCGCGCCCGGGGTGTGAGCCGGGCACCCATGCAGTGCCATGAATCGGGGTGTGAGGCAGGCACCACTTTAGGTACATGACCAGGGTGTGAGGGCAGGCAAAGCTTCAGTGCCATGGCCAGGGGTTTGAGGCCAGGCACCAAGTGCCATGATACTGGGTGTGAGTGCGGGCACCCCATACAGTGCTTTGACAGGGTGTGAGGTCAGGCACCCCTTCACAGCCAGGTGTCAGGGCTGGGCACCTCAGCACCATGACCAGTGTGAGGGCGGCCACCCATAAGTGACATGACCGGGTTTTTAGGGCCAGGCACCTTCAGTGACATGAAAGCAGGGTGTGGGGCAGGGCATCCCTACAGTGTTATGAACCGGGTGTGAGGCCGAGCACCCTTCACATGACCCAAGGTGTAAGGCCAGGCACAGCCCATGTCCCGGAGTGCTGGGCACCTTCAGTTAACCCGGGGTGTGAGGCAGGCACCCTCCAGCACCATGACCCGGGGTGTGAGGGCCAGGCATCCTTCAGTGCCATGACCCCGGGTGTGGGCCGGGCACCCCTTCAGTGTCACGAATCAGGGTGTGAGGGCCGGGCACCCTCACTGTCTGGGAAACAGGGTGTGAAGGCCGGGCACCCCAGTGCTGCAAACCGGGGTGTGAGGGCCGGGCACCCCTTCAGTGACATGGGAAAGCGGGTGTGGGGGCAGGACAACCCTACAGTGTTATGAGACCAGGGGTGTGGGCCAGGCACCCTTTCAGGTGTAAGGGCCGGCACCCCTTCAGCACCTGACCAGGGTGTGAGGCCAGGCACCCCTTCAGTGACATGACCCGTGGTGGAGGGCACCTTAGTGCCATGGCCAGGTGTGACGGCCGGGCACCTCATCAATCGACCCGGGGTGTGAGGCGGGCACCCTTAAGTGCCATAGGCTTGAGTGGTGCAGGCACAAACATTTTGACAGGGTGTGGTGGGTCACCCCTTCACAAGACCAGGGTGTCATGGGCACCCTTCCCATGACCAGGGGTGTTAGGGCCACCCCTTCAGTGCAGGTGTGAGAGCTGGGCACCCCTTCAGTGACATGACCGGGGTGTGAGAGACAGGCACCCTTTCAGTGAAATGACCAGGGTGTGAGGCTGGGCACCCCTTCAGCACCATGACCCGGGGTGTGAGGGCCAGGCACCTTCAGTGCAGCCGGGGTGTGAGCGGTTTCAGTGTCAGGAATCGGTGTGAGGCGGCACGCTTTTCAGTGTCATAAACGGGGTGAGGCACTTTCTGATGCCATGACCCGGGTGTGAGAACTAGTGACACGACCGGGGCGTCAGTGCAGGCACCCCTTCAGTGCCATGAACCCGGGGTGTGAGGGCCAGGCACCCCATCAGTCATGACAGGGGTGAGGGCCGGGCACCTACAGTGCTGTGAACCGGGGTGTTGGGGCCGGGCACCCTTCACATGACATGGGGTATGAGGGGCGGGCACCCTTTGAGTGCCATGAATCTGGAGTGATGGCCGGCACCCCATCAGCTCGACGTGGTGTGAGCCGGGAACCGCTAACCCATGACCTGGGGTGTAGGGCCAGGCTTTAGTGATGACCCTGGGTGTGAGGGCCGGGCACCCTCAGCACCATGACCGGTGTGATGGCGGGCACCCCATCAGCTCTGTGAATTGTGAGCACGGGAACATGACCTGGGTGTGGTGTGACACCCCTTTAGTGTATGACCCTGGGTGTGAGGGCCGGGCACCCCTCCAGCCATGACCCAGGTGTGATGGCCGGGCACCCCAT
>NW_024750291.1:0-10195 GCF_018991925.1 Homarus americanus
TTAGTGGATATTTATTTTCTGTGTTAAGAAACAATGGACTTCAAAGTGGGTAGTTTTAAAAAATATATTATAAAATGGATCAAGTTTATTTTCAAAAAATAGGAGAGGTAAATTTAGAATTTTATACTAACCACCACAGAATTCATTCTCAAACCTTAAAGCTAGCTGTGTGATTATTTATTTTCTAAAATTTTTCATTTATAACTCATCTTAAGTGCCATTTCATCTGTGCAAGCAACGCTAAAAAGCATTAATAAAATATGGATACGTAAAGTTAATATTTCCATCAGCTATTAGTCTTAAATGCAATTGGGCTGACTAGGCCTTTGAGGTTTTCACTATTTAGTGTGACATTTTTTTTTGTTATATATATATATATATATATATATATATATATATATATTTTTATATGTATATATATATATATATATATATATATATATATATATTTGTTATATATATATATATATATATATATATATATATATATATATATGTTTTATATATATATATATATATGTATATATATTATATATATATTTATATATATATATATATATATGTATATATATATATATATATATATATATATATATATATATATATATATATATATATATATATTTCATGTAACCACAATGAAACAAGATAAATCTTGATGAATCACACGGGAAAATGGCAACGAGCAATCTTAGTTTTTATAAAGTAGGAACTTTATAAATGCAACTCCCCAACAACACAATTCATTTATAAAGTTCCTTGTAAGAATGTAATATGTTTTACTTAGGCCAGACAGGTAAAGATCTTGCAACTAGAATTAAACAACACAAATGACAGTGTTAGGATATACGTAATCCAATGCCTGTTTGTTCATTTGAGGGATAACAAGCATTTGACTGGATAATGCCTCATATTACCATGTAATTCAATTATGTAGGTCATAGAATCTAGTCTTATTAAATACCGAAGCAAACATGAATTTGATAACGTACGTTGACAATTTTGTAATTAAAAGATTTGTATCAGTAGTGCCAATACCACCATCTGACCTGACCACTGTGTGCTATAAAGATTAGTAGGGCCACCACACCTGACCATTGTGGACCTGGTCTCACCCTCCTCTGTATATATACACCTTTGATTTGCTACTCTCTAGTCTGTACTCACCTAAAGATGTAATCTAATTAGCTTGGGAACCGTGTTTTCTTTCCTTGCTATTATATATATATATATATATATATATATATATATATATATATATATATATATATATATATATATATATATATATATATATATATATATATATATATATATATATATATATATATATATATATATATATATATATATATATATATATTAATTAGTAAACACATCTGTAATCTTTCATTAATCACGCCAGTAACTCCCTCCTCCACCTTGAGGTGTTCCATATCTGTAATGGGAGCCACTGTAGCAGTTAAAAGTGAAGTGTTTGGTAAAAATGAAGTGCCAGACGTAAGACTCATTCAGGCAGAGGCGGACAGCGGTCGGTTGGCGTTGCTCCGCAGTCAGCCTCAGTTGAAATTCAGTTCTGCTTAGATGATGGACATGCATTCCTGACACGTACGTGCTTGTACATTTGGTATTGCTTAAATCATATTATTTTAATACAGTTTAGTGAGTGTTACCCTATGGTCAGGAAGTTGTATGGATGATATTATATCAATACAGTTTAGTGATTGTTACCTTAACCCATTAGCGCCCATGGTATAGGCTACATATATTCAAATTTAGGACAAAGCGCCCGAAAGTTATAAACATTTAGATCTTCATATTCTGAGCATTTTGAACCCCATGTATAACAGGCAAAAATGGAAAATTGCAGCACAATTGAATTTAATTGATTTTACGTAGTTTTAAGTCTTTTAAGTCTTGGTAAACAACCCCTAGGGACTCAAGTGAAACATTTATATCTCCCTATTCTGAGCATTTTGAACATCATATATACCAGGCTGGAAGGAAGGTGTGGGTGTGCTTATTTATGATGTATGGGCCAAGTGTATGATTGATTTTCCACCGGTCTGCATTTTAAGAAAAGTTGAATGTTTTAAAACTGAAGCGTGATTTTGGTTCGCTTTTTTATCAAGGATTTCATAAATAAACTTTGTTTTGCTCTACCACGTCACACTTTATAACCAATATGACAAGATAATAATACAACTTATACATATACAAATATAATATACAAATACGACAAGATAATACAAATAAGAAAATTAAGTAGGCTTCAAAGTTAACTAAACCTAAAGATTATTGTGATTAAGGCTATTTGTCAGCAAATACAGAAGTAAATGATATACAGTACATAAATAGGTATGAACATAATATTAGGCTTCTAGGATGGGTGACACTTTTTTTCTCGATTTTCTAGCAATCTTTTCACTGGCACAATGTCTGTTCAGCAGTAGTCTGCCATCATGTTCACATTCCACCTTCCTTGATACCTCTTTCATTTCCTTAATGTCCTGGTGAAATCTTTCACCTTGCTCTTAAACTACCTAAATTTTCAGGAAAATACTCAAGATGGGAATGTAAGAACTGCATTTTTACACTCATATTGCAACCCATGTTTTTAAAGTTATTCAACATACCTTCAGCAATTTTTTGCTAGTTTAGATTTTATCTATTGCCTAAAAAAGCATACACAACATTCTTGAAACTATTCCATGCTTCTTTCTCACATTGGTTCATCGATTCTTCAAATTGCTGGTCCAACATTAACTTTCGGATTTGAGGGACCACGAAAATGCCAGCTTTGATTTTTTCATTTGTGACTGATGGAAATTCCCTGGAGATGTACCTGAAACATATAACTTTCATCATCTAGGTCTTTTACAAATTGTTTTTTACCCTAATTTAATATGCAGAGGAGGCAACAGCACTTTCTTAGGGTCAATCAATGGTTCATGTAGAATAGTTTTGGAACCTGGCACAAGAGCCTGTCTTGGTGGAAAGTGTTTTTGTCCCAATGTTCACGTCTTGCTCTGCTGTCCCACTAGCATATAAAAAAATATGGCATTTTCGTGTATCCACTCTGTTGACCAAGCAACAAGGCATTGACTTTGAAATCTCCACAAACCAAACAACCATAATCTTTATAATGAACCTTCTATAGAAGTATCTGCAAATTTTCATAAGTTTCCTTAAGATGAACAGAGTGAGTCACAGGAATTGATGTAAATACATTTCCATTATGAAGTAAAACTCCCTTGAGACTTGTTTTTGAAAAATCAATTAACAGCCTCCATTCAGTAGCTGTATAGGTAATGCCAAAATAGTTAATTAAAGCAGACACATTATTACAATAAACCAAGGAGCCTTCCTCTGAAAAAAAAAGAACTAGTTCTTGTTCACGTTACCTATACCATGAAAATGTGTCCCTTTGCTCAATAAGATCGATAAGTTCACTGTGGGTAAACACCTCCGGTACATCACTAATATCTTCAGGATGATAAACATCACTTCCGTTAAATGGATCACTGTCAGATTCTGATGACACGGAATGGGGACTGGAACATCAGGACCATGTGGCACTGGTCTCATGGCAGATGGAATCTTGGGATAAATGATTTCTTGTTTATTTTTTTTAATTATATCCCTCTATCTTCACAGAGCAAAAAAACAGTCATCACCATGATTTTTAGGCTCCCGCCGTACCATAGGGACTGTAATAGCCCCTGTCTCATCAACAGAAAGATTATATAAATGGTTTAATTGCATTTGATTTATATACTGATTCATCCCCTGTAACTTTCCACTGGCTATGAGGTTACATGTTCAGAGCACGTGATAAGGTGTGCCCATGGGAAACCGCGTCATATTATGCTGAATTAAGGCATTACTTGCCGGCCTTTCTTGCCACCTAAAGCGGGCATTATGACTCAATCCCTCACACAAGAAGGACGTGATTAAACGGTCTATTTACATAGCCCCCGTCCTTCTCTTAACACTCATAGCTACAGTGATTAAGTTACGGTTGATTTACACTCTGGAATTGTATCAACAGCAGTTCCTCAATAAAAGGAGAAACAGACAATTGGGCTTTGCTACTCTAACCCAATATAATATAAATGTACCAGCCTAGTTAACTTTGACAGAACCTACAGTTAACCGGCTATAACATATGGTGGCAGCTAGTGTGGTTACGGATACGACATTCCTGTCTGAATACACATTCTACATACCAAGGTGTCAGTGTTTTCCCTAAACAAGGAAACAATAAACATTGAAGTGTTACATGAAATATCCAAGTGTATTGATATATCCCGTAGTGAGTCGATTATAGTTGAGTGTTTTCATTCTGTCTCCCAAAGAGGTGTGCAGAATTATTTACAATAACCGATACTGAGTTGATTTACTACCATACGGCTAGTTAGTAATACCCCTTTTTCGTGACAAGTGGTGGCGGTCGGGAAAGAGCATCATCAGCACCTGTGCCCACCGCTTACAGTGTTGCAAGCATGCCCGCAAATTTCAGGGTTTACTAACATGGGACTTTTCACAAGTGTCTGGAGGACTGCTGTGGCTTCGTGATCCATGATTGCAGCTCTTCCGGTGCCCCCAGCAAGTCCCTTATAAGCAGGGCTTCTGACAGTTTGGCACACAGCAGGCGACATCGTAGCAGCGAAAGGAGACCTGATTCTTCGTCATCAGCAGTTTGGCCATCGCGTGGAAGTGACCTCCCCTGTCGTGAAGTGGACTCACCCGTCGTCCGTCATCTAGCAACGCATCTCTGGTTGCTAGGAAACCGGACATACAGTGCGCGCCGACTCACAGTGGGAGGAGCGATTGAGGCACTCCCCAACCAGCTGTGGATCGCGTTTTCTATGCAGACGTTCAACTCCTGCATTAGGTATTTAAAGGTTCACATACTTTATACACACATTTACATACTCGACGACATATCTTCACACTGATAGGACATCGGGTAGGCTATATCGTTGTTGTAAGTGTCTTACTTATTTTAATACATACTGACTTTATATGTTTTTCAGTGGTTAATACCAGTTCCTGTAAATGAGAGGCAAGTGTCTTGTGTTTACTGTAAATCATTGTGTGACCCATTTGACACTTCATGGATAAATTTTGAAAGTTATGGTGGGGGGGGGGGTAGAGCCCGAAGCACAGTTAGACGATTCTGTGAAGAATAGTGAACAGTTTATTGAGGAGTCATTTGACGATTTATACGGTCGTATCTTACGATCTGGGAATGAATATAGTACCTTGCCTGGTTATTCACAGGTTGTTCCTACTCCTTTTCTGGGTGACAGTGTGTCTGATAACTTAGCTTAGTGGCTTGACTACTTCTAACGCTAACATGGCTTCTTCTAACGCTCCTATGTCGCCTAACCCCGAGAATGTGTTTCAGGTGATACCACGTGGTGACCAGGTCCGTGATTTCAATGGTCAAGATGATTTCAGAATTACACAGTTCATCCATGCTTGCGAGGACACAATGCGCAACGTGAAAATTACGAATGATTACGATAAGAAAGCGTTTGTGCGTTCCCATATCCTGCAGGGTTCATTTGCTAGTACGCACCTGAATGCGTATGGTTTGACGGACCCCGATTATGAAAAGTTCAAGCTGACTCCCATTAGTATTTTCGAGTGAGGGTCCCACTTGGGCCACCTGCAGTGGATATTTCGCTGGCTGGATCGTTTGGCTCCGGTAGTTCACGCGGAATCACAGATGGGGCTGTTTCAATTGCCGGAGAAGTCAGACAAGACATGGAAGCGACCTTCCGTGGATCGCAGTGGTACGACGACGAGAGCAAGATGTCCACAGAAAACGTGGAAACCTTAATTGAGTTGGTTAGTTTTTTGTTGGCGGTTCGTCGTCCCATTTATGGTCCAGCCCAGGAAGTGGAATTTGTTCAGCCTACTGTTATGGTGGATTACGCTAACAAGCTGGCACCTAAGATGACTGGACCTCTGACAGCACATACTTCCCAGGCTACGGCGCCTCCCCCGGTAGCGCAAATGCAGCCGTTGGCTCCGATCGCACTTCAACACCAGGGTTACAAGCATCGACGATCTTTGAGGTGTACCCATTGTAATAAGAGGGGTCATACGATTGATGATTGTTACCAGCTCCAGGGTGGTGGTGTTAGAGTACCGGAGGGAACCCATCCCCCTACAGGTGCTAGGCAGAAGTAGGGAGCGCCAAGGACGTACACGGAGGCGGTTAAGACTACGTCTCCACCTGGCCAAAGATCAGGATCGTGGTGTGCATTCCACCGGTCAGCATCTCACAGCACAGATGAGTGTGACATTATGGTAAAAGCCAGGAGCGTGGACTCTGGAGTACCCTCGGTAACACAGCAGCGTAAAGCGCGTCGTTACCAAGATAAGAAGTCGGGGGAAGGCCAGCACCTGTCAAAAAACGAGGAAGGATAGATACATTGGTGCCTACTTCCCACAACACTTTTGTGGCAGCCTCATTAGTAGCGGCGCTAAGTAAAGTGGAAGTGTTGTCAGTACCGGTGAGAGTGGGAGAAATCAGATTGGCTCTGGATATAGATACGGGTGCATGCGCGAATGTTTTAGCCTTGACATCCTATCTAGAGTTACAACGTAGATTCCCTCACCGAGATTTTTTATGGAGACCTACTGACGCCGATCTCGAAGGAGTATCCGGCACGCAGCTGAGTATTGAAGGAATGGTGACGTTACCACTTAGATTTTCAAGACTTGGTACTCCCTTCTATGCGGACTTTTATGTGGTTCAGCAATTTAATTTGCCAGCTGATGGATTAATTGGTCTCCCAACACTCAGAACGAATGGTATAGATGTTCGTCCACGTAATAATGCTATTACGTTTAAAGGTGTTTCCTACAACGCTATGCGTCATTCTACACCATTGCTCTCCGCAAGGTCGAAAGTGTTGTCTACTATTCCCACACGGAGGAAGGCGGATAATGTGTCGAAGCGAGCCCCAGACCTCACACACTCACTTTCCCAGCGTGATTATAGCAGCAATGAGGAATTCACCAAGGCCACTGTGGGATTACCTGACGTGTACACGGGGACTGATGTAGTATGTCTCCCGGAAACGTGCAAGGTAAATGGTTTGTCGTGCGAATCGACGTTGAGCACGATAAGACCTGGTGGTTTGACAGACGTTCTAGTTCTAAGTAGAACAGGCGTTACTATGATATTAAAGGAACGATGTTATTTGTGTGATTTTCTAGTATATCACAACAGTGTGGAATTCCACCCTATGCACTTCCCAGTTGGTAGTATTGTTTCTCAATCCCAACAGAGTAGGCAGGAGAGGATAGATCAAATAGCGCCACATGTTAAGGTGATTGATCATCCTCAAGGCATGACACGCCTCTTAGAGCTGCTTGCTGACTACAGAAACATTGTAGCCTTGCCTGGGGAACAGCTAGGACAGACAGATTTAATGTCCCATCACATATCATTAAAGGAGGGCACAAATCCTATGTACCAGCTTACCAGTAGGTAGTAGGTATTAGGCAGCTACCAAACTGGGAGGTACTACCGCCTGGGAAGATATTGGAAGCATAATGTGTTGTCTGTGGTAGATCTTGCTGCCACATGGCATCACGAAAATTGTGACCAAGTCCCAGGTTGCTGATCTGACTTTCTGCCTCATTTACACACAATTGCTGGGTCTCAATTGCTTCTCTTACTATTGACAACACAACATACATATATTGTTCCTCACTTTTGATTTTTTTTCATTTTGTATTTCTTTGTGGTTTATTATTATTATTATTATTATTATTATTATTATTATTATTATTATTATTATTATTATTATTATTATTATTATTATTATTATTATTATTATTATTATTATTATTATTATTATTATTATTATTATTATTATTATTATTATTATTATTATTATTCCCAGGCCCCGATGTGGGTCAGTGACCTGTGCCTGGGTGGGCTAATTCCTAAAAAAACCAGCCAGCGCGCTGTAGTTCAGGGTATGGTCCAAGACATGTTAGATGAGAATGTTATTACGCATTCTAAGTCCTCTTTCAATAGCCCTTTATTCCTAGTCCCAAAGAAGGATGGTGGTTGGCGCCCAGTTATTGATTTTAGGTGCGTCAATGAATGTACGATCCCGGATAGGTACCCTATGCCTGTCTTGAGTGATATATTGCAGTCCTTAGGCAAGGATAATGCTGTGTTTAGCAACTTAGATTTGCTTAGCGGGTACTGGCAAATACCACTCGATGAGAAATCACGGGAGGTCACGGCATCTAGTACTCCCCTGGGCCACTTTGAGTTCTTGCGTATGTCTTTTGGTCTCAGGAATGCCCCGCTGACGTTTCAAAGAATGATCAACACCCTGTTTGCCGGACTGATAGGTACCACAGTCTGTGCTTATTTGGATGATCGAATAGTAGTCAGTAAGGATGTCCATACCCATCTGATTAAACTGCGTGAAGTGTTAGAAAAACTTTCCACAGCAGGTCTTAAGATTAAACTTTCGAAATGTGAGTTTTTATAATCCAGAATCCATTTCCTTGGTCATGTAGTTGAAGGTGAAGGCATTCACAGAATTGATGATAAAGTTAAAGCTGTATCTCAGTTTCCGCGTCCTACATCGGTTGATCAAGTGCGTAGTTTTCTTGGTTTATCTGGTTATTATCGTTCTTTTATTAAGAACTATGCAACATTAGCATCACCCTTAACAAGGTTGCTGAAAAAAGATGCAATGTTTTTTGGGGATGCTGAACACGAAAAGAGTTTTGCGGCATTGAAGATAGCGCTTACCAATGCCCCTGTTCTAGCATTCCCTGATTACACTCAAGCTTTCACTCTGTGTACTGACGCTTCTGGACAAGGAATCGGAGCTGTACTCATGCAAGTGGATTCGAGAGGAAACTTTAAGAGTGATAGCTTTTGCAAGCCGTAAACTTAATGATGCTGAAACACGTTATTCAGTAACGCATTTGGAGACGTTAGCAGTTGTGTGGGCACTAAAGAAGTTTAAAGACATTATCTTTGGTTATAAGATAACTGTCTTTACGGATCATGGGGCAGTAGCAGAACTGTTCCATGGCAGGAATCTATCAGGCAGATTAGCACGCTGGTATCTGACAATATAAGAATTTGACCCCGAGTTTAGGTATTTACCGGTAAGGGTGAATGTAGTCGCCGACACTTTGTCTAGGAATATAGCGCCAGTGTTGCCTGTATCAACGTTCACTCTTTCACAACTGGAGGATGAGCAACGACGCGACCCGTTATGGTCAGCAGTCATTTTTGCTTTAGAATCGGGAGAGGCAGTGGCGGACTGGGTCAAAAATTTCTACCGGGAAAACTTGTAAAGGGCCCACTCAAAAGGGTCCAAAAGGGCCCACTTAATCCCAAAATGTAGTCAAAGGAATCAAATAAAAGTAAAAGTTTTAAGCAAATAAAATGTTACATCTATTGAATATTGTTGTATTTATTTATGTTAATGCGTGCATAATATAAATACTAGAAAATTTTAATAATCTTATAATAAAAATGAAAATCTCAATCATAGAACAACAATACGAGTAATTTACAAAGCATAATTTGAAATTGTTTTCAAAGTATAATTAAAACTGGAACGTGTGCATTTTTTAATGTGTGCACCTATCACTAAAACAGTCAAAATTCATTAATTTACACAGCACAAATCACCTAGACAGCAAGCAATCTAGAAAACTGTGTCGATTTTTTCACACGAAAGGAATAATATCATCCACAGTAATTTCAGAAAGTAAGTCTTTTTCGATGGTCATGAGCATAAAAGTTTGAAGTAGCTCATTTGAGAGCGAAGAGCGTAATCGAGTTTTTACGATTTTCAACTTACTGAATGTGCGTTCGCAACTGACTTGTGTGAACGACAGAGTCAAAAGATATTTGTAAGCTATGAACAAATTCGAGTATGCAGATGCGTGCAAAGAATACTTAAATAGGCTACGGAAACAGCAAAAAAGGCACTTCCTACATGACTTTCCAGAAGTGCAAAGCTACCCGGGAAATTTGGAATTACGCTAGCTGAAATTATGTCCGAATTACCGAAGGAACATTTTTTATAATGCTTAACTCATTCCACCCTAAGGCGAGATCCCAAGTTTAATCCCCAACCCTAAGCAAAGGGATGCAACTCGTATTTACGTATGACATGCATTA
>NW_024750292.1:0-11813 GCF_018991925.1 Homarus americanus
AAATATATATGGATCCTCGTGATTGAAAACCGCATTTGGTAAAGCGTTGCTCTGATCACCTAAGCGGCACGGGTGGTCCCCTATAGTGGTTCACACCGCCATAAGCTCGTTTAACAGGCTTTGTGTGAAATATAGTAGAGTCTAGGACTGCTTTTATTGTCCTGGTGGCCCAGAGGTAGCATACCCCGGTCACAATTATAATATTGTGGGTTTGAATCCTGGTGGGGTGAGGTGTTTTTTATATATAGAAGTCCGACTGCTTTATTGGGCTAATGAAATATATATGGATCCTCGTGTTTAAAACGGCTTTGGTAAAACGTTGTTCTGATCACATAAGCGGCACGGGTGGTCCCCATTAGAGGTTCACTGCGCCATAAGCTCGTTGAACAGGATTTGTGTGAAATATAGCAGAGTCTAGGACTGCTTTTAGTGTCCTGGTGGCCCAGAGGTATCATACCCCGGTCACAATTATAAGATCGTGGGTTTGAATCTAGTGGGGGTGAGGTGTTGATTATATGTGAAGTCCGCGTGCTTTATTGGGCTAATAGAAATATATATGGACCCTCGTGTTTTGAAACCGCATTTGGTAAAACGTTGCTCTGATCACCTAAGCGGCACGGGTGGTCCCCATTAGAGGTTCACGGCGCCATAAGCTCGTTGAACAGGCTTTTGTGTGAAATATAGCAGAGTCTAGGATTGCTTTTTTTTCCAGGTGGCCCAGAGGTAGCGTTCCCCGGTCACAATTATAAGATCTTGGGTTTAAATCCTGGTGGGGTTTGGTGTTGATTATATGTAGAAGTCCGCGTGCTTTATTGGGCTAATGAAATATATATGGATTCTCCTGTTTCAAAGCCGCATTAGGTAACACGTTGCTCTGATCACCTAAGTGGCACGGGTGGTCCCCATTAGAGGTTCACGACGCCATAAGCTCGTTGAACAGGCTTTGTGTGAAATATAGCAGAGTCTAGGACTGCTTTTATTGTCCTGGTTGCTCAGAGGTAGCGTTCCCCGGTCACAATTATAAGATCGTGGCTTCAAATCCTGGTGGGGTGAGGCGTTGATTATATGTAGAAGTCTGCGTGCTTTATTGGGCTAATGAAATATATATGGATCCTCGGGTTTCGAAGCCGCATTTGGTTAAACGTTGCTCTGATCACCTACGCGGCACGGGTGGTCCCCTATAGTGGTTCACAGCGCCATAAGCTCGTTGAACAGGCATTGTGAAATATAGTAGAAGTCTAGGACTGCTTTTATTGTCCTGGTGGCTAATTGGCGATCCCCAGTCTAATTATAAGATCGTGGCTTCAAATCCTGGTGGGGTGAGGCGTTGATTATATGTAGAAGTCTGCGTGCTTTATTGGGCTAATGAAATATATATGGATCCTTGGGTTTCGAAGCCGCATTTGGTTAAACGTTGCTCTGATCACCTACGCGGCACGGGTGGTCCCCTATAGTGGTTCACAGCGCCATAAGCTCGTTGAACAGGCATTGTGTGAAATATAGTAGAGTCTAGGACTGCTTTTATTGTCCTGGTGGCCCAGAGGTAGCGTTCCCCGGTCACAATTATAAGATCTTGGGTTTAAATCCTGGTGGGGTGAGGTGTTGATTATATGTAGAAGTCCGCGTGCTTTATTGGGCTAATGAAATATATATGGATTCTCCTGTTTCGAAGCCGCATTTGGTAAAACGTTGCTCTGATCACCTAAGTGGCACCGGTGGTCCCCATTAGAGGTTCACGACGCCATTAGCTCGTTGAACAGGCATTGTGAGAAATATAGCAGAGTCTAGGACTGCTTTTATTGTCCTGGTGGCCCAGAGGTAGCGTTCCCCGGTCACAATTATATGATCGTGGCTTCAAATCCTGGTGGGGTGAGGCGTTGATTATATGTAGAAGTCTGCGTGCGTTATTGGGCTAATGAAATATATATGGATCCTCGGGTTTTGAAGCCGCATTTGGGTAAACGTTGCTCTGATCACATAAGCGGCACGGGTGGTCCCCTATAGTGGTTCACTGCGCCATAAGCTCGTTGAACAGGCTTTGTGTGAAATATAGCAGAGTCTAGGACTGCTTTTATTGTCCTAGTGGCTCAGAGGTAGCGTTCCCCGGTCACAAATTTTAGATCGTTGGTTGAAATCCTGGTGGGGTGTGGTGTTGATTATATGTAGAAGTTCGCGTGCTTTATTGGGCTAATGAAATCTATATGGATCCTCCTGTTTCGAAGCCGCATTTGGTAAAACGTTGTTATGATCACCTAAGCGGCACGGGTGGTCCCCATTAGATGTTCACGGTGCCATAAGGTCGTTGAACAGGCTTTGTTTGATATATAGTAGAGTCTAGGATTGCTTTTATTGTCCTGGTGGCCCAGAGTTAGCATACCCCGGTCACAATTATAAGATCATGGGTTTGAATCCTGGTGGGATGAGGTGTTGATTATATGTAGAAGTCCGCGTGCTTTATTGGGAATGAAATATATATGGATCCTCGTGTTTCCAGGCCGGATTTGGTAAAACATTGCTCTGATCACCTCGCCTTGCGAATTGGTCCCATTAGAGGTTCACTGACATATAAGGTCGTTCAACAGCCTTTAGTAATATAGTAGAGTCTAGGACTGCTTTTATTGTCCTGGTGGCCCAGAGGTAGCATACCCCGGTCACAATTATAAGATTGTGGGTTTGAATCCTGGTGGGGTGAGGTGTTGATTATATGTATAGAAGTCCGAGCGCTTTATTGGGCTAATGAAATATATATGGATCCTCGTGTTTCCAAGCCGGATTTGGTAAAACGTTGCTCTGATCACATAAGCGGCACGGGTGGACCCATTAGAGGTTCACTGCACCATAAGCTCGTTGAAAAGGATTTGTGTGAAATATAGCAGAGTCTAAGACTGCTTTTTTTTCCTGGTGGCCCAGAGGTAGCGTTCCCCGGTCACAATTATAAGATCTTGGGTTTAAATCCTGGTGGGGTGAGGTGTTGATTATATGTAGAAGTCTGTGTGCGTTATTGGGCTAATGAAATATATATGGATCCTCGGGTTTTGAAGCCGCATTTGGTAAAACGTTGCTCTGATCACCTAAGTGGTACGGGTGGTCCCCTATAGTGGTTCACAGCCCCATAAGCTCGTTGACAGGCTTTGTGTTAAATATAACAGAGTCTAGGACTGCTTATAGTGTCCTGGTGGCCCATAGGTAGCGTTCCTCGGTCACAATTATACGATCGTGGTTTCGAATCCTGGTGGAGTGAGGTGTTGATTATATGTAGAAGTCCGCGTGCTTTATTGGGTTAACGAAATATATATGGATCCTCGTTTTTCGAAGCCGGATTTGGTGAAACTTTGCTCTGATCACCTAAGCGGCACGGATGGTCCCCATTAGAGGTTCACAGCGCCATAAGCTCGTTGAACAGGCTTTGTGTGAAATATAGCAGAGTCTAGGAATGCTTTTATTGTCCTGGTTGCCCAGAGGTAGCGTTCCCCGGTCACAATTATAAGATCGTGGCTTCAAATCCTGGTGGGGTGAGGCATTGATTATATGTAGAAGTCTGTGTGCGTTATTGGGCTAATGAAACATATATGGATCCTCGGGTTTTGAAGCCGCATTTGGGTAAACGTTGCTCTGATCACCTAAGCGGCACGGGTTGTCCCTTATAGTGGTTCACGGCGCCATAAGCTCGTTGAACAGGCTTTGTGTGAAATATAGCAGAGTCTAGGACTGCTTTTATTGTCCTAGTGGCCCAGAGGTAGCGTTTTCCGGTCACAATTATAAGATCGTTGGTTGAAATCCTGGTGGGGTGAGGTGTTGATTATATGTAGAAGTTCGCGTGCTTTATTGGGCTAATGAAATATATATGGATCCTCTTGTTTCGAAGCCGCATTTGGTAAAACGTTGTTATGATCACCTAAGCAGCATGGGTGGTCCCCATTAGAGGTTCACCGTGCCATAAGCTCGTTGAACAGGCTTTGTGTGAAAAATAGCAGAGTCTAGGACTGCTTTTATTGTCCTGGTGGCCCAGAGGTAGCATACCCCGGTCACAATTATAAGATTGTGGGTTGAAATCCTGGTGGGGTGAGGTGTTGATTATATGGAGAAGTCCGCGTGCTTCATTGGGCTAATGAAATATATATGGATCCTCGTGTTTCGAAGCCGCATTTGGTAAAACGTTGCTCTGATTACCTAAGCGGCACGGGTGGTCCCCATTAGAGGTTCACGGCGCCATAAGCTCGTTAAACAGGCTTTGTGTGAAACATAGTAGAGTCTAGGACTGCTTTTATTGTCCTGGTGGCCCAGAGGTAGCGTTCCCCGGTCACAATTAGAAGATCATGGGTTGAAATCCTGGTGGGGTGAGGTGTTGATTATATGTAGAAGCCGCGTGCTTTATTGGGGAATGAAATATATATGGATCCTCGTGTTTTGAAGCCGCATTTGGTAAAACGTTGCTCTGATCACCTAAGTGGCACGGGTGGTCCCCATTAGAGGTTCACGGCGCCATAAGGTCGTTGAACAGGCTTTGTGTGAAATATAGTAGAGTCTACGAATGCTTTTATTGTCCTGTTGGCCCAGAGGTAGCGTTCCCCGGTCACAATTATACCATCGTCTCTTCAAATCCTGGTGGGGTGAGGCGTTGATTATATGTAGAAGTCTGCGTGCGTTATTGGGCTAATGAAATATATATGGATCCTCGGGTTTTGAAGCCGCATTTGGGTAAACGTTGCTCTGATCACCTAAGCGGCACGGGTGGTCACCTATAGTGGTTCACGGCGCCATAAGCTCGTTGAACAGGTTTGTGTGAAATATAGCAGAGTCTAGGACTGCTTTTATTGTCCTAGTGGCCCAGAGGTAGCGTTCCCCGGTCACTATTTTAAGATCGTTGGTTGAAATCCTGGTGGGGTGAGGTGTTGATTATATGGAGAAGTCCGCGTGCTTCATTGGGCTAATGAAATAAATATGGATCCTCGTGTTTAAAACGGCTTTGGTAAAACGTTGTTCTGATCACATAAGCGGCACGGGTGGTCCCCATTAGAGGTTCACTGCTCCATAAGCTCGTTGAACAGGATTTGTGTGAAATATAGCAGAGTCTAGGACTGCTTTTAGTGTCCTGGTGACCCAGAGGTAGCATACCCCGGTCACAATTATAAGATCGTGGGTTTGAATCCTAGTGGGGTGAGGTGTTGATTATATGTAGAAGTCCGCGTGCTTTATTGGGCTAATGAAATATATATGGACCCTCGTGTTTTGAAGCCGCATTTGGTAAAACGTTGCTCTGATCACCTAAGCGGCACGGGTGGTCCCCATTAGAGGTTCACGGCGCCATAAGCTCGTTGAACAGGCTTTTGTGTGAAATATAGCAGAGTCTAGGATTGCTTTTTTTTCCAGGTGGCCCAGAGGTAGCGTTCCCCGGTCACAATTATAAGATCTTGGGTTTAAATCCTGGTGGGGTGTGGTGTTGATTATATGTAGAAGTCCGCGTGCTTTATTGGGCTAATGAAATATATATGGATTCTCCTGTTTCAAAGCCGCATTAGGTAACACGTTGCTCTGATCACCTAAGTGGCACGGGTGGTCCCCATTAGAGGTTCACGACGCTATAAGCTCGTTGAACAGGCTTTGTGTGAAATATAGCAGAGTCTAGGACTGCTTTTATTGTCCTGGTTGCTCAGAGGTAGCGTTCCCCGGTCACAATTATAAGATCGTGGCTTCAAATCCTGGTGGGGTGAGGCGTTGATTATATGTAGAAGTCTGCGTGCTTTATTGGGCTAATGAAATATACATGGATCCTCATTTCAGTCGCATTTGGTTAAACGTTGCCTGATCACCACGCGGCACGGTGGTCCCCTCATAGTGGTTCACAGCGCCATAAGCTCGTTGAACAGGCTTTGTGTGAAATATAGAAGAGTCTAGGACTGTTTTTATTGTCCTAGTGGCCCAGAGGTAGCGTTCCCCGGTCACAATTATAAGATCGTGGGTCCAAATCCTGGTGGGGTGAGGTGCTGATTATATGTAGAAGTAAGCGTGCTTTATTGGGCTATTGAAATATATATTGATCCTCGTGTTTCGAAGCCGGATTTGGTAAAACGTTGCTCCGATCACCTAAGCGGCACAGGTGGTCCCCATTAGAGGTTCATGGCGCCATAAGGTCGTTGAACAGGCTTTGTTCTGAAATATAGTAGAGACTAGGACTGCTTTTATTGTCCTAGTGGCCCAGAGGTAGCGCCCCGTCGCCAATTTTAAGATCGCGGTTTGGAAATCCTGGTGGGTGGAAAGCGATTATATGGTAGTTCGCGTGTTTATTGGGCTAATGAAATATATATGATCCTCCTGTTTCAGTCGACGGTAAAACGTTGTTGCTATGATCACCTGTTTAGCACGGTGGTCCCTATTAGATGTTCCTTCGATGTTACAAGCCCGTTGAACAGGCTTTGTGTGAAATATAGCAGAGTCTAGGACTGCTTTTATTGTCCTGGTGGCCCAGAGGTAGCGTTCCCCGGTCACAATTAGAAGATCATGGGTTCGAATCCTGGTGGGGTGAGGTGTTGATTATATGTAGAACACGCGTGCTTTATTGGGGAATGAAATATATATGGATCCTTGTGTTTTGAAGCCGCATTTAGTAAAACGTTGCTCTGATCACCTAAGCAGCACAGGTGGTCCCCATTAGAGGTTCACGGCGCCATAAGGTCGTTGAACAGGCTTTGTGTGAAATATAGTAGAGTCTACGAATGCTTTTATTGTCCTGTTGGCCCAGAGGTAGCGTTCCCCGGTAACAATTATAAGATCGTGGCTTCAAATCCTGGTGGGGTGAGGCGTTGAATATATGTAGAAGTCCGCGTGCTTTATTGGGCTAATGAAATATATATGGATCCTCGTGTTTCAAAACCGCATTTGGTAAAGCGTTGTTCTGATCACCTAAGCGGCACGGGTGGTCCCCTATAGTGGTTCACAGCACCATAAGCTCGTTTAACAGGATTTGTGTGAAATATAGTAGAGTCTAGGACTGCTTTTATTGTATCTGGTGGCCCGGAGGTAGCATACCCCGGTCACAATTATAAGATTGTGGGGTTGAATCCTGGTGGGGTGAGGTGTTTGTTATATATAGAAGTCCGAGCGCCAAGCCAGGCTAATGAAATATATATGGATCCTCGCATCAAGCCGGATTTGGTAAAAACGCTGTTTCTGGATCAATATATGCACGGCGGACCCATTAGAGGTTCACTGCGCCATAAGGTCGTTGAACAGGCTTTGTGTGAAATATAGTAGAGTCTAGGACTGCTTTTATTGTCCTGGTGGCCCAGAGGTAGCATACCCCAGTCACAATTATAAGATTGTGGGTTTGAATCCTAGTGGGGTGAGGTGTTGATTATATGTAGATGTCCGAGTGCTTTATTGGGCTAATGAAATATATATGGATCCTCGTGTTTTGATGCAGCATTTGGTAAAACGCTGCTCTGATCACCTAAGCGGCACGGGTGGTCCCCATTAGAGGTTCACGGCGCCAAAAGCTCGTTGAACAGGCTTTGTGTGAAATATAGTAGAGTCTAGGACTGCTTCCTGGTGGCCCAGAGGTAGCGTTTTCCCCGGTCACAATTATAAGATCTTGGCTTAAATCCTGGTGGGGTGAGGTGTTGATTATGGGTGTAGAAGTCTGCGTGTGCTTTATTGGGCTAATGAAATATATATGATTCTCCTGTTTCGGGGTTACATTTGGTAAAACGTTGCTCTGATCACCTAAGTGGCACGGTGGTCCCCTATAGTGGTTCAAGGCAGCCCATAAGCTCGTTGAACAGGCTTTGAAGTTAAATATGAGTCTAGGACTGCTTTATAGTGTCCTGGTGGCCCATAGGTACCGCCTCGGTCACAATTATAAGATCGCTCTGAATCCTGTGGAGGAGGTGTTGATTATATGTAGAAGTCCGAGTGATTTATTGGGCTAATGAAATATATATGGATCCTCGTGTTTCCAAGCCGGATCTGGTAAAACTTTGCTCTGATCACCTAAGCGGCACGGGTGGTCCCCATTAGAGGTTCATGGCGCCATAAGGTCGTTGAACAGGCTTTGTGTGAAATATAGTTGAATCTAGGACTGCTTTTATTGTCCTCGTTGTCCAGAGGTACCGTTCTCCGGTCACAATTATAAGACCGCTATTTCAAATCCCGGTAAGGAGGCGCGATTTATGCGGTAGTTCGTGTGCGTTATTGGCCAATGAAATATATATGGATCTCTGGCGAAGTCGCATTGCAAACGTTGCTCTGATCACCTAAGCGGCACGGGTGGTCCCCTATAGTGGTTCACGGCGCCATAAGCGCGTTGAACAGGCTTTGTGTGAAATATAGCAGAGTCTAGGACTGCTTTAATGTCCTAGTGGCCCAGAGGTAGCGTTTTCCGGTCACAATTATAAGATCGTTGGTTGAAATCCTGGTGGGGTGAGGTGTTGATTATATGTAGAAGTTCGCGTGCTTTATTGGGCTAATGAATTATATATGGATCCTCTTGTTTCGAAGCCGCATTTGGTAAAACGTTGTTATGATCACCGAAGCGGCATGGGTGGTCCCTATTAGAGGTTCACCGTGCCATAAGCTCGTTGAACAGGCTTTGTGTGAAAAATAGCAGAGTCTAGGACTGCTTTTATTGTCCTGGTGGCCCAGAGGTAGCATACCCCGGTCACAATTATAAGATTGTGGGTTGAAATCCTGGTGGGGTGAGGTGTTGATTATATGGAGAAGTCCGCGTGCTTCATTGGGCTAATGAAATATATATGGATCCTCGTGTTTCGAAGCCGCATTTGGTAAAACGTTGCTCTGATTACCTAAGCGGCACGGGTGGTCCTCATTAAAGGTTCACGGCGCCATAAGCTCGTTGAACAGGCTTTGTGTGAAATATAGCTGAGTCTAGGAATGCTTTTAGTGTCCTAGTGGCGCAGAGGTAGCGATCCCCGGTCACAATTAGAAGATCGTGGGTTCGAATCCTGGTGGGTGAGGTGTTGATTATATAAAGAAGTCCGCGTGCTTTATTGGGCTAATGAAATATATATGGATCCTCGTGTTTTGAAGCCGCATTTGGTAAAACGTTGCTCTGATCACCTAAGCAGCTCGGGTGGTCCCCATTAGAGGTTCACGGAGCCATAAGGTCGTTGAACAGGCTTTGTGTGAAATATAGTAGAGTCTACGAATGCTTTTATTGTCCTGTTGGCCCAGAGGTAGTGTTCCCCGGTCACAATTATAAGTTCGTGGCTTCAAATCCTGGTGGGGTGAGGCGTTGATTATATGTAGAAGTCCGCGTGCTTTATTGGGGCTAATGAAATAATATGGATCCTCGTGTTTCCAAGCCCGATTTGGTAAAACGTTGCTCTGGTCAGCTAAGCGGCACGGGTGGTCCCTATTAGAGGTTCATGGCGCCATAAGGTCGTTGAACAGGCTTTGTTTGATATATAGTAGTGTCTAGGACTGCTTTTATTGTCCTGGTGGCCCAGAGATAGCATACCCCGGTCACAATTATAAGATCATGGGATTGAATCCTGGTGGGGTGAGGTGTTGATTATATGTAGAAGTCCGCGTGCTTTATTGGGCTAATGAAATATATATGGATCCTAGTGTTTCGAAGCCGCATTTGGTAAAACGTTGCTCTGGTCACCTAAGCGGCAGGGGTGGTCCCCTATAGTGGTTCACAGCGCCATAAGCTCGTTGAACAGGCATTGTGTGAAATATAACAGAGTCTAGGACTGCTTATAGTGTCCTGGTGGCCCATAGGTAGCGTTCCTCGGTCACAATTATAAGATCGTGGGTTTGAATCCTAGTGGGGTGAGGTGTTGATTATATGTAGAAGTCCGCGTGCTTTATTGGGCTAATGAAATATATATGGATCCTCGTGTTTCAAAACCGCATTTGGTAAAGCGTTGCTCTGATCACCTAAGCGGCACGGGTGGTCCCCTATAGTGGTTCACAGCGCCATAAGCTCGTTTAACAGGCTTTGTGTGAAATATAGTAGAATCTAGGACTGCTTTTATTGTACTGGTGGCCCAGAGGTAGCATACCCCGGTCACAATTATAAGATTGTGGGTTTGAATCCTGGTGGGGTGAGGTGTTGATTATATGTAGAAGCCGCGTGCTTTATTGGGGAATGAAATATATATGGATCCTCGTGTTTTGAAGCCGAATTTGCTAAAACGTTGTTATGATCACCTAAGCGGCACAGGTGGTCCCCATTAGAGGTTCACGGCGCCATAAGGTAGTTGAACAGACTTTGTGTGAAATATAGTAGAGTCTACGAATGCTTTTATTGTCCTGTTGGCCCAGAGGTAGCGTTCCCCGGTCACAATTATAAGATCGTGGCTTCAAATCCTGGTGGGGTGAGGCGTTGATTATATGTAGAAGTCCACGTGCTTTATTGGGCTAATGAAATATATATGGATCCTCGTGTTTCAAAACCGCATTTGGTAAAACGTTGTTCTGATCACCTGCTGCACGGTGGTCCCTATTGAGGTTCACGGCGCCTATAAGCTCGTTAAACAGGCTTTGTGGTGAAATATAGTAGAGTCTAGACTGACGACATTGTCCTGGTGGCCCAGGAGGTGTTCCCCGGTCACAATTATAAGATCTTGGGTTTAAATCCTGGGGGAGGTTGATTATGTAGGAAGTCCGGCGTGCTTTTTATTGGGCTAATGAAATATATATGATTCTCCAGTTAGGCCGCATTTGGTAAAACGCGCTCTTATCACCTTAAGCCGCACGGTGGTCCCCCTAGTTCACGGCGCCATAAGCTCGTTGAACAGGCTTTGTGTGAAATATAGCTGAGTCTAGGACTGCTTTTTTTTCCTGGTGGCCCAGAGGTAGCGTTCCCCGGTCACAATTATAAGATCTTGGGTTTAAATCCTGGTGGGATGAGGTGTTGATTATATGTAGAAGTCCGCGTGGTTTATTGGGCTAATGAAATATATATGGATTCTCCTGTTTCGAAGCCGCATTAGGTAACACGTTGCTCTGATCACATAAGTGGCACGGGTGGTCCCCATTAGAGGTTCACGACGCCATAAGCTCGTTGAACAGGCTTTGTGTGAAATATAGCAGAGTCTAGGACTGCTTTTATTGTCCTGGTTGCCCAGAGGTAGCGTTCCCCTGTCACAATTATAAGATCGTGGCTTCAAATCCTGGTGGGTTGAGGCGTTGATTATATGTAGAAGTCTGCGTGCTTTATTGGACTAATGAAATATATATGGATCCTCGGGTTTCAAAGCTGCATTTGGTTAAACGTTGCTCTGATCACCTAAGCGGCACGGGTGGTCCCCTATAGTGGTTCACAGCGTCATAAGCTCGTTGAACAGGCTTTGTGTGAAATATAGTAGAGTCTAGGATTGCTTTTATTGTCCTGGTGGCCCAGAGGTAGCATCCCCCGGTCACAATTATAAGATCGTGGCTTCAAATCCTGGTGGGGTGAGGCGTTGATTATATGTAGAAGTCTGCGTGCTTTATTGGGCTAATGAAATATATATGGATCCTCGGGTTTCGAAGCCGCATTTGGTTAAACGTTGCTCTGATCACCTATGCGCCACGGGTGGTCCCCTATAGTGGTTCACAGCGCCATAAGCTCGTTGAACAGGCATTGTGTGAAATATAGTAGAGTCTAGGACTGCTTTTATTGTACTAGTGGCCCAGAGGTAGCGTTCCTCGGTCACAATTATAAGATTGTGGGTTGAAATCCTGGTGGGGGTAGGTTTTGATTGTATGGAGAAGTCCGCTTGCTTTATTGGGCTAATGAAATATATATGGATCCTCGTGTTTCGAAGCCGCATTTGGTAAAACGTTGTTCTGATCACCTAAGCGGCACG
>NW_024750293.1:0-19697 GCF_018991925.1 Homarus americanus
TTCATCACTTCCCCAACACTGTGGCTCGCCGTTTCCTACCATCACAATAACAAATAACGGTATTATTGCGTTTTAACATCACATATTCCTACCACTAATCTATTATCATTCGAATAAGTCGTCTAATTATAAGATAATTTTCATCTATTACATTACCGGCGCAAATGTATAATAATGGAGACAGCATATCCAAAATGTTCTCTATTTTCTTCCATTATTCTTCCGCCATTATCGCCTACCTCACCTCCCACACTGATGTCTCCTTCATAAATCATCACGCGCATGCTTTCCCGTACACGTTACGCGGCCAATCAAAAGCGTTTTTTTGGCAACCAATTAAAATGATTTTTGGTTTAATTCGCTGTAATTTTGACCCAATCAAAATCGATTTTTATTTTGGGTCTCTCATATTTCAAAATTCATATTCATTTCCGACCATGGAAGTGTGTGATGGGTGTCACTTAAATTATATGGAGCTGATTGTGAGTTTTGGGAAAAAAACTAAAAAAACTGGAGCATTTTTTCGATCGCATGGTGTTCTCCCAACCTCAGTAAAGTGTCATAAGTGCAAGACAATGTAAATATCGTCAAAACCAACATATGTGGCGTTGTCCTAACTCGTCCCTTATCCCAAAGACAAAGAAGAGACAGCAATAAGGTAAGAAATAGGTGATTCCATCATATGGTGAGAGTCGGTTAGGTTAGGTTTTTGCTTTTTCTAGTGGTTTTTTGGTGTATTTTTTATTCGCTTAGCCATTTTTTTTTTCGGAAAACGTCCCAAGAAAAAAAATCGATAAAAAAAACCGGCCAATTTCCGCCGGAAATGAAGGTCATATTCGGTCTAAACACACACAAATACACTAGAAAAATATATTTTTGACTTTCTAACAGAGTGTGGTGTGCTTATGCAAATTTACCCAAATAAATCCGCCGCCCAAGCTGCATAAGCGCCGATGCAGCCGGCTGCTCTCACATCCAGAAACAACCTTAAATTACACCATATTATAGTAAGTTCTTTCTATTTAATATACCGAGGGGTCCCGGGGTTAGGTAAGGTTAGGTAGGTTTATTTGGTTAGGTTGGTGAGGTGTTTTTCATACCCACTAAGGTTAGGTTAGGTATAATTTAGAAATAACTTTTTAATACCTTTTCACAAACTAAAAGTGTCCACTATATTAAATAGTGAAATTGCAGCGTTTATAAAATCATTTTTTTGTGAAGTCGCCCGCGGGACAATCAATGATTACCACAGTGAAATTGCAGCTTTTCAAAATCGTTTTCTTTAAATTTGGGCCGCAGTTTAGTCATCAAGGTTAATATATAGGCCTAACCAGCCAAGGCTGCATAGCCCCGATGCGGCTGTATCATCTCGCGTCTAGAAAATGCCTCAAATTTCACCATATCATAGTAAGTTCTTTCTGTTTAATATAGCGGGGGGTAGAGCCCCCTTCCCCCATAAGGAAGTTAGGTAAGGTTAGGTAGGTTTGTTGGGTTAGGTGTTCTTCATACCCACAAATGTTAAGTAGCGCTTATTTAAAAAATAATTTTTTTTTAACATATTTCCACAAACTACAACAGTGGCCACTATAATATAACAATGAAAATCCGGCGTTTTCGAAATTGTTTTCAATCAAATTCGCTGGCGGGTTAATCCTAAATAATTACCGTCATCAATTATTACCCTGCCTCCTCCATTAGTTTGTGTGGATTTTCAGTTTTGGCTCTCAGGTTGACATTTTCACGAGATTACCTAAAATAGCAGAACCTGATACTTCAAAAGTTCCCCGTCTCGCTTAATGTCAATAACGGACCTCGTGACTTTATATCCGTTAAGTATTACCCAACAAGAACACTCTAATTATTCTGTTTTTTTTTCAGAAAATCTAATTATGCAACAAGTCCTGTATATTCATAAGTTAAAGCTCACCGTAAATGGCATTTAACATCAGCCATGACCTTCATTGCCTCCTCGTGTACACTGCTGTCGCCTTCATTACTGTTTTCATCTCTATTGCCTTCTGAAATGAATTTGAAAAAAAGGGTAACACTACTTCTGAGTGTCCTCAGTGTGTTCAGTGTTACAGTAAGAGTCTCAACACTCGTCCCCTCCGGTGCCGCCATGTTCACTGAGCCAGATGTACGAGCTTCACGGCCAACTTCACGCCATCTCACGGCCAAACAGTCACTGAGCAGGGTGCCAGATGTACGACCTTCACGGCCAACTTCACGCCATCTCACGGCCAAATCTTTTTGGATGGGAAGCACAAGGCTATTTTTGCAATCCACACAAAATAAAAGTATCCCCTACAATATCCACTTAAAATGTCGTAATATAACCAAATTTTCACTTAGAATTGAGAGCCCAATGATTACATAAACATAATATCTATAATCTACAGTGAAGATTTACCTTAATCTGAAATGGTGGTGGAGCATGATAATGGTGGTGGAGCATGATAATGGTGGTGGAGCATGATAATGGTGGAGAACTTGATAACACTAGTTGGCGTAAGCAAAACGTCTAGTTAGTCATCGTCCCCTGGTTTGTTATATTTTCTACCACTGTCGTAGGACCCTTTTCATTTACTAGTGGACATTTTGAAAACTAGCACTCGGAATTTCAGAAAGTAACTCAGATGGCTTTGTTAGCTCTGAAGCTGCCTATTGCAGACTCAATTCAATTCAATTCAATTTCAATTGTTTATTCCTTGATAGAGGAAGCGGGATCCTAGTGCTGTCACTAGGTACCCCTGTACAATGACACCAGAAGCATCTGGCAAGTGTGAAAAGTATATACAGTATAAATATTATAAAGGGGCTTACTAAAGCCTAAGGAAGGAAGGATGTTCCTTTAACACATAATTAATATTATTTACAAAATATCTGGCCAGTATTGGGAGGATCATCGTGTCTCCGTCAGGGGGTCGTGGAGTGGTGGTCCAGCAGGCGTCACGGAAGCGTTGTGTGTGGGGACATCTTAGGAGGTAGTGAATAAGGGTGCGGCTGTCGGGTCTTCTGCATAACGCACAAGAACGCTGCTCAGGGGATGTGGGGATACCAATCTCCCAAGCAAAGTCATACCCAACGATGATACGGGCAGCAATCACGTCCCCCTTCCGCGACCCTTTCCCATAGACGTATGAGAAGTCAGGAAGTTTACGGAGGACATCGTACCATGTGGGCGGGGAGTCCAGGGGGATGGCTGCTTCCCGAGCTTCTCTCTGTTTGCGGCGGATTTGGGTCCTAATCTGTAAGAGTGTTCGAGGAACAACGTAGTCAGGTGTGGCCTTGTTGCAGCCAGTCTTAGCAAGGTCATCTGCTGCCTCATTCCCCAAGATACCGACATGACTAGGTATCCATAGGAATGTCACAGGACGGCCTTCATCCTGAAGTGTGGATGTTAACCCTCGTATTCGGAGGATGAGGTCCTTATTTTCCCCAGATCCAAATGCGATCCCGTCGAGAGCAGACCTGGAATCGCAGCAGACAAGCAAGGGGCAGAAACCATCTGCTTCTTCCTCAGCAAGAAGGGCAGCAAGGAGGGCTATTAGTTCAGCCTGAGTGGAGGATGCCCCGTCAGAAACTCTGAGAGACAGTTTGATAGGCTCAGGGGCATGAGGACGGGAGATGTAGACACCAGCCCCGGCCCTACCTGTAGCGGGGTCAACAGAACCATCAGTGTAGAGGACGACCCTACCTGGGGACCAGTGAGCGATCCTGGAGAGGTGGTATTTGCAGAGAATAACAGGGTTCACCTGGGATTTCGGGAGCGGTCCACCGAGGGCAATCACTTCAGGTTGAAAATCCAGCCAGGGAGAAGGAGACGAACCAACAGCAGGGGTGACAACAATATCAGGCAGGAGGTCATGTTCCTGAAGGGCTCGGATGAGTGACCCTCGCCACTGTCTTCTAGATGGAGGTCGGTCTCGAACAGCAGTAGTCAAGTTGGTTTGGACATAGTTGCCCCTAGGATCCCGTAGAATGGAAACGGCAGTTTTTAGGTAAAACTCCTGGACACGATCCTGTAAGGGGGAAAGACCAAGTTCGTTATATAGATAAGTAGAGAGTGTCCACTGAGGAGCCCCAAGGATGATACGAGCAGCTTTCCTCTGGATAACTTCGAGACGGTTGACAGCAGTCCGACTAATGTTGACGAGGGCAGGGGCGGCGTAGTCGACACAGGAACGGACAAAAGACTTGTACATGGTGAGAAGTACAGGGATGCTGGCACCAAGGGAACCCCTGCACATGGTAGAGAGGGGAGCGAGACGCCGAAACATATGTCTCGAAGATAGCGGACTTCAGGGATCTGACAACGTGTGCGAGTTCCATACACACCCAGGTATTTTGTCTCATTAACCCAGTCCAAGGGCGTTCCTGATAAGAAAAGGGGTGGAGGTACAACACGACCGTGCCACATGGCTTTTGTTTTCGCAGTTGAAAGAAGGAAACCAAGTGAATCACACTCTCTGGAGACCAGATCAAGGGCTTCCTGCATGCTGAGGTAGTCAGGGGCTTGGAGGAGGACATCGTCGGCGTATCCTGAGTGGACAACTTCTGTCGGCCACGGGAGTGATGCAATGGAGTGCATGAGAGTGTTAAACAAGGTGGGACTCAGGACTCCACCTTGAGGGGTGCCGAGGTTCATTTCTTGAACAGGAGACATAGAGCCTTCAACGCGAACCCGGGCCTGACGTCCAGTGAGGTAAGAGGCGATCCATTGTAGAGGTCTCCCTTTAACACCTAACCGTGCAAGTTCAGCTAAAATGAGGGCAGGCTGAGCCGTATCAAAGGCTCCCTTGATATCAAGGAAGACGGAAACGCGGGCAGTCTGATTGCAATAAAAGGAAGCAATGGAGTGTGCTGTGCTGCGATGTTGAATGAAACCATTGAGGGAGTTGTGGAAGCCGCCTATGGTGTGAAGAAGGCGACGATGGAGTACCCTCTCCATCATCTTGCAAACACAGGAGGTAAGACTAATGGGTCGATATTTCCCAGGATCTCCCGGCTTAGGGATGGGGATAATAGTGGCATTTTCCAGTTGGACGGGAGAACCCCATGTTCATAAGACATATTGTAGAGAGCAAGCAAGGGGCCGTTAGGAATATTAGTACAGGCGTTGAGGACGGAGTAGGTTATCTGATCATCCCCAGGAGAGGTGTCTTTTCTAGAGCGACGAGCACTGTCAAGCTCGAACTGTGTGATGGGATGATCAGTGGGGGCAGGGGAGGTAAGAGCAGCACGAACAACAGGCTCAGACGCATCGATGCGAGCCTGCACTGCCTCCTGCATTGGATCTGGAAGTGCCTCAGGGGAGGAAGCTCGTGCCCAGTCCTCCATTAAAGAACAGGCAACGGAGGCGGAGTCAGGGTGGGGAGGAGGCCTCCGTCGAGTACCCCGTATAGCATTAATCCGATTCCATACATAAGAGGGTGACGACTGGAACGATAGAGACCCCGTGAAGGATAGCCAGTCCGCCTCACGTATCCGACAGCGCTCCTGAGTTGCAAAGGAGCACCAATTTTTGAAGTCTTCCCAGTCCTCTGGAGACCGAGACCTCCGTATGGCAGAGTGGAGATCACGGGTTGCCTGCCGGAGATGTCTCATGGCAGGGATACGATACCAGTAGTTGGTGGCACTTCTGGGGTGACGGGGAGGGCGTGGAGGGGTAGCGCGATTGACAGAGTCATACACGACATCAACAAAATCAGCGCTGTAAGAGTCAAGGGACTGAGGGACAACATAGGAATCCGCCCAGGTAGAAAGGTATTGGGTAAAGGAAGGAACAGCATCTTGTGTGAGACGAAGGCGAGGGGATCGATAAGGAGTTGATGTCGGGGCAGAGAAGGAGAGCCTGAGATGGGTAGTAACGGCAAGATGGTCACTATACAGAGCAGGCTCGGTGCAGACGGTAGGATGAAAGGAAGTATGACCGTTCAATAGTAAGCCAACATCAAAGAAACTATGGGGGAGGCGAGTAGGATCGTCAGGACAAAGAAAGCGAACATCATCATCCCCATTAAGAAACTGTGAGAGATGTGATCCATTAAGGGTACATGGAGTGGGATGATCCGGAGTAAGAGTGTGATGGCGGGCATTAAAGTCGCCAAGAACAATAGTGGGAACCCCATCATGGAGGTCGTGAAGAACCTGGGGGTCCAGAGAATCACTCTTGAAATGAACATTGACTACACGAAGGGTCCGGTCACCAAGAGTAAGGGAGACAGAAAGTAATTCAGACGGGGGTCCATGTGAGTCAGGTGAAGGGAGACGAACAGATGGAATGGTGTTACGCACAAGGGTGAGGAGGCCACGAGCCTGCCCTCGGTACCGAGGCAGGGTGTAAGCAGTATAGCCAGAGAGGCGGAGTGGAGTAACATCGTCTGTGATGGTTTCTTGAAGTAGAGCAACATCTACTTGATGGGAGAGCACAAACTGGGCGAGGTCTGTCCGGCGAGGTCTAAGTCCCTGGATGTTCCATTGTAAGAAGAGGAGGGAACGGCCTCCGGTGTGAGATGAGTCGGAGGGGCTAGATCGGGCTCCAGAGGAGGTACCAAATTCTGTTGAGAGAAATGGAGAGGGAGGAGTGGGAGAGCGAGGGATGGATCCTCCATCTCGGGAGATGGAAGGAGGCGGGTCATCAGGGCTTGCAAAGTGTGCCCCTGTTGGGTCAGGGTGTCCAGAATGAGTTGTTGTTGCTTCTGCAATGTCGCAATTGT
Organism: Homarus americanus; assembly: GCF_018991925.1. Classification (NCBI taxonomy): domain Eukaryota; kingdom Metazoa; phylum Arthropoda; class Malacostraca; order Decapoda; family Nephropidae; genus Homarus; species Homarus americanus. Next base: position 6,720 of record NW_024750293.1, read on the forward strand.
TTTCACAAACAAGTCGAGTTGGGCTGAGAGAAGGTTGATTTGCTTGGAGTGGCGATCCAGACGGAGAGTGATTGTTTCCATAGAACCAACTTGGTGTACCTGTGCATGAGCTGGAGGTGGCGGCGAGGATTGCCGAGGGCCCGACTGGGCATGTGGTGGTGGTAGCGACGGAGAGGGACGGTGAGGGTTCAATTGAGTAAGAGGTGGTGGTGCTGGTGAGAGACAGCGGGGGTCCGGGTGGGCAGGAGATGGTGGTGACTGTGTGGCAGGGCCGGCAACGACCTTGTTCCAAGAACGGTAGGGAGAGGGAGGGAGGGGAGAAAGGATGGGTGGTAGGGGTGATGGAGGGGGTGGTAGAGGAGAGATCAATGGGAAATCCTTGGTGGATGGAAGAGGCGGTGGTGGATAGGATTGAGGTTTGGTTGACAGGGGCTTCGTCAGAGACGAGGGCGGTGGTACAAGGTAAGCTTTCCCCGGGCGAGTGCCAGGACGCTGTGGGCAATTGGCATTCCAGGCGTGGTGACTGCCATGGCAATTGACGCACCGTGGAATAACTGGGATTTTGTTCTGAATTTTCGATTTGCATTCCACTGTGTCGTGAGGACCTGCACAGAAACCGCAGGCGACCATCCTCGTGCACTCCCAGGTGCGGTGTTTCCACGATTGGCAACGACCACAGATTTTCGGGGTTCCGATAAATCGGTCGAGAGGACAGTTGTAAATTGGTCCTACATTCACCTTCGGGGGGAGGGGGCCCACCCACCAGCCGATGAGTTCGTTGGATGGACGTTTGGAGACCGGGTTGATGTGGCGTTCCATGTCCAGTAGTTGTGGGAGAAGAGGGCGAAGATCGTCGATAGGGATCTCCCAGGGTACGTGGCGAACCATTACCTTGGTACGACGAGTTTCTGGGGTGATGGTGGTGAACTTCAGCATCACCTCCCCCTGGGGAGCAGGAAAGCCCACCTGAGTGAGCAGGCGTACCGTCTCGTCCATTTGTGTGGTGACTATCACGGCTGTGGGACCTCGGCGGAGGCGAAGTGTTGAGTCCTGAAGTGGAGAGCAGTGACGGAAGAACCAGGTCGTCCGTGTGCTCAGAGGCAAGTCCCGAGGAAAGGCGAGACGACGAAGGCGCGACGGGGCAGGGAGACAAAGGGAATCCCCTATGTCCATCGTCGGCGGAGGGTCGGTCATTGAGCCACATGTAGGCTCACTTGGGGACCCTGATGACAGGAGTCCACCCTCTACAGCCCCAGAAGGGGTGCAAGGGGGAGCCGTGGCCCCTGCTGGAGACCCTGACTTCTGAGGTTTCTGCTTCTTCTTTGACGTGTCTTCAAGAAGAAAGTCGTCAGCATCACTGTCACCTACTGCCGCCGTTTCCAACGAACGGGAGCGTTTAACGGCGGGCATAGGACACGTTGGCAACACTGCAGTCAGGTGGAGTGGTAATGACGTCACACTATCACACTGCGCATGCGCAAACTTGAAAAACTTTGCTCAGAGGGATCGGGTGGTAGGACCAGATGTTTTATCCCCAAAAAATGACAAAGTCCAAAAGTAACAAAAAAAATATATGCCACTGTGCTGATATCTGGGTCTTACTATAGTTGTCTGCACAGGCTGGGATTGGTAGACGCTCTGAATTCGTCAGAAATACGAATTTTAAGGAGCAGTCTCTTACAGCCTTTGTTGACACTACGCACGCATGCGCGTTTTCATTGCAGACTCTTTATTTTCTTATGTTCTTAACTGGGGCTAGGCGTTCCAGATTGGCCACCATACCCTCCTTTGCTCCCCTCTGTAGTGCGTCGGATATTTAACATGTTGGAATAGAAAATCATCTCTCAGAGTTTCTACGAAAAGTGACTGGATTATTTAGGTCGTTTGGCGTGAATTCATTTCTCCAGTCGATGTCGCCATAATTAGTGTTCCCCATGACAAGGGTGGCTAGGGTTCTGCCCCGGTACATTGTCAATTAAGTTTCTCTGGTTTAATACACTACATTTTGGGGGTATGAACATACATCAAACAAGGAGTAAGTCTCTTGCAAGTTTCTTGGGAAAGGTTCGTAAATGAGTCATATCCAACTCACATTCCTCCGGTTCGATTCTCCTGTTTTTGTACTGTAGTGGATACCTCCCTTACAAACGCTGAGTAGCCCACCCCGCGAATTACCCAGTGTCTAGGTCAACCAGCGCCGCCTTACATGACGGAGGTCAACTACTAAGCTACGCCTACCTCCGCTACTAAAGACCTGACCTCGTGGTGACCTGCCTCTACCTACACCAACCAACACCTCCTCCTGCCTGGTGGTCCTCGCTCCCGCCGGCGAGCATGGCGACCCACAAGCTGTCCTCCTCTGAGCGTCCTCACCAACCAGCTCTCTCTACATCACGCTTGTAACCATGCTGCCTTCCCACCATTGTACATCCAATACAACATGTATACAGAGAGCACATTGTGAGTTTCCTTTCTCCACCCCATCCTGAGTGTGAACCAACAACATATACTGTACCGGGTTGATGTACCCTCAAACGCCGCTCTTTTGTCGTGTCACTATTAGTGTACATGACCTTCAAGCCGGAATTTGTCCTCTGCAATGTCTCTGGTCTTGGTATTGCAACACCGGCTCTCCTCCAGTTACCTCGGGTTAAACTTGTAGTGGCTACTCTCCCCTACAACTTCCAACTGAGCTCCGGCCGCACTCCGACCAGCCAATCAGAGTGCAGCCAGCTACGCCGAGAGACTAGGTCTATGCAGAGGACGTAGGGGGTACGATCGCCGACCTAGTCTCGACCATCAACCTCCAGTTCAGGATCAGAGCGTTTCACACCTTACGCTGGAGCCGCTGTGATTGGTCACCTCGCTACGCGCACCCCAGATCCTGATCCTGGTAAATTGTATAAATACGGCAACACCTGCCCAGGGAGGACATCCTACACTCAACTACTGGACCAGCAACATCTCTCTCAGCTCCTCACCTAGTCACTCCTAAGCACTGCGCTGTACAACAATATATATACAGGAAGCGCATCGTGAGTTTCTATCCAACCTCATTCCTGAGTGAAGGTATCTACATGTACGTACGTTTGTGTGCCCATACAAAGAGATAATAGACAACTAAAGAGAATTGACAACTGGCCACTTTCAGTACACTACAAACTTTTATCCTCTTCACCACTGATCTGCTCCTTGGGTGATCACTGTATCCCTTGTTATTTGTGGGGAGTTTTGTATTATTACGCTAAATAGCTAAGGTAACTTACGCTGAAATACCTTAGTAAGGTATAACTAAATTAATAATTACACGAGACATCAACAATTAAAAAATGTGAGAGCACTTGTAATTATTTTTGTATTTCGTTTTTCTTTAAGTCTGGATCTAAGGAAACTATATTTTTAAATTTAAGTAATAAATATTATTTTTGAAGTATGACAAATTTGAAGAAAAAAAGTGGAAGGTGAATCAGGGAATCCTACACTATAACCTAGATTATGCATCATGATTATTCACGTGACAGACCAGACATAGTTTTGAAGAAAACAAAAAAAATAATAATATAGTATTTTAAGTAAGATAAAATATTTAAAAAATATAAATGTTTCATTTATAAAATATGAAAAACAAAGACAAAAGCATGCAATGTGTCAAACACCTGGTAAGAGTGACAAAATCTTGGAACGTGCCTAAAGAAATGTCAGTTGATGGAGAGCTGTTGGAGTGGATAGACGTCAGTGTATACTTTTACTTTTTCTAGTATTCTTTATTCTTCAAAATGCCGTGGCCAAGTGAGATTGGCAGTAGTAAGTAACGTGATTATTAGTAAATAATGTACTTATATTTATATTAAATTACCTTTGCGGTAAATTTTCATTTTTAATCAATATGGCTCTCCAGCCATCAGTGTCGAAGAGGACAAACGTAAAAGTAATGTGTTTTTTTTCCAATGGTTTAGGCTATATTCTTCCATGACGTTTTTCTTGCAAATGAACTACCGGTAAAATTATCTAACTTAACCTCCTAAACTGAGCTCCTTCCCCTGGGTATCCCGGTAATATTTAAGTCATTTGCGAGGGAATCATCATAGAAGAGTGTCTTGAAATTGTCTAAATCATCGGTTAACACATTTGCTCAACTCGAGAGCCTTATTGGTTGAAAATGCGATTTATATATATATATATATATATATATATATATATATATATATATATATATATATATATATATATATATATATATATATATATATATATATATATATATATATATATATATATATATATATATATATATATATATATATATATATATATATATATATATATATATATATATATATATATATATATATATATTAACATATATATATATATATATATATATATACAGTGGCGTAGCTAGAGTGTGTGCCACCCGGGGCGGCCCTTGAGTTTGCCGCCCCCCCCCCGTGCCCCCACAAAAAATACATATTGCACAGTGACTCACTCTTATATATATATATATATACAGTATATATATATTAAATAGTTTGTGTACCATTATAATATGACTGTACTTTCACATACTCAAATATAGTATGCTTTAAATACACACCAAACATACTTAAACTTTATAAGTAACAGTTAAACAAAAAGCAAAAACGACATATAGGATAGGGAAAAAAGTAAAAAAAGTGTAAAAAATTAGGACCATCTTTATTTCTGAAATGAAAACTACAACTTTCTACAAAGTAACTTTTTTGTTTTTTGTTGGCAAATTCTTCAATGACATTGTCAAAAACTATTTCATCTGTCAATTGTCGCTCTATAGACAGTATGGCAAGATTTCTCAACCGCAAGGTGCTCATAGTAGATCTTAAGTAATTCTTGATCAGTTTTAGTTTCGAAAAACTCCTCTCACAGGTAGCAACACTAACAGCAATTGTGAGGAAAATCCTCAGCATTATTACTATATTTGGAACCGAGTTCCCAAGGTTATACTTTTGAATAAACTGCAAAAGTTCAAGGGGGCCTTCTTTCCACGTCTGTATTCGGTCTTTAATAGTTATAGCAGCAACAGCAACAAAATGCTGAAGTCTTTTTCTCTCAACGAGGAACTCCTCATTATCAATGTCGTCGTGATCGTGATCTATTTGACACTCATATTTATCATCCAAAAGATTCAATGGGGTAAGGAAGGCATATTTCTCAGCAAGTTCATGAAGCTGTTGAAATCTCAAAGTTATTTCTTGGATCACTCTGTCCAGCGAAGAAAACATTTCTCTCCTCAATTCAATGTCGTATGGCAATTCAGCATCTCGTGATCCTTCACCAAACATTTGTTTCTTCTTTTTGGGTTGAAGCTGACGCTCCATGACTATCCCCAGATCATTGCAAATTTCTTTGGCATAGTTAACTCCATTACTCACTAGCTTGTCCCTGTTTTCAACTAGAAATGTTTCTAATGCCCTGAGTTTTATATCACATTGTTGTATGTTCAAGCCCTTGGTTTGGAGGTAAGTCTGCGAGTCGTTAATTTCTAGAAGGACGGGTCCCCACAGGCCAAGAAAGCACAAAAAGGAAAATCATTGCAACGCACCAAGTAGAACACCAGCATCTGCCCTGGTAGCTGTATTTTCTTCTTCGCCAGTTAACTTTTCTAGGGCACTTAAGATTTTTGAGAAATGTTTCTTTACAACACTTACAGCTTCTCCCCTCGCACTCCACCGAGTTTCTATTATGCGCTTGACACTTTCACCAGTGACTGAAGTTAGAACATCCCAGCGATGGGTTGATGAAGAAAAAAATACAAACAAACGTTCCACACATCCAAAAAAGGTAACAGAATTCACAGCAACAGAAGCTGCATGAACACCCGCCAAATTCAGCGAGTGATTTGTACAAACGACAAATTCTGCTTTTTTATTAATTTCCTTGATACGTTTCTGAACACCAGTATGAACACCAGCCATCACCGCAGCATCATCATATGCTTGCCCTCTACAATTTTGAATATCAATTCCGTCTTTCTCTAATTTTTCCAAAATCATCATTGAAATATTCTCGGCGGTTTTACCTTCTGTTTCAATGAAATCGACAAATGATTCCACAACCTTCACTTTATCTCCATCGATCATAACATAGCGTAAAACTTGGCTCGTTTGATCCTTATGTGAAATATCAGGAGTGCTGTCGAATATCATGGAAAAGTGCTTTGCTTCTTTTACTTTCTTGATGACTTTGCTTCTTACGTTTTCTCCCAAAATTTCTATAAACTCGTTCTGAATAGTAGGAGACAGATAGGAAGTAGCAAACATGTTTCCCAGCTGGATTCTTAGATGATGTTCACGTAGCACTGGATCATATTTCGCCAACAAATCAACTAGCTCTAAAAAATTTCCTCTATTTTCCGTTGCTTTAGTCTCGTTTCTCTCATAATTCATTCCTTCTCGGTGGCCTCGTAAAGCCAAATTCTGTTTAGCTAGGAATCTAATAATATCAAGCAATCTTGAAAGGATTTCCTTCCACTTTTTCACTTGGCTTTCAACAACTTCTTGTTCTTTTTTATCAATTGTTGCTCCACGAGCAATCCTAATTTCCAACTCCTTCCATTGTGTGAAATTCCGAACGTGAGCTGCACTGGATTCGTGCTCGGATATTCTAGGATTCAGTTTCCACCATATGTTGAATCCATCCTCAGAATTAAATTTTGAGTTACTTCTGTCTGAAAACAGTTTGCAACAAAAGCAGTAAAGAGGATTAACTTGCCGCCGATACAAAGGGATGGATTAAAGTCTCCTGTAGCTGCAGATATGGGTGATGAGCAGACCCAAAAGTGCCGCCCCCCAAAAGTGCCGCCCCCCCCTAGCTACGCTAGTGTATATATATATATATATATATATATATATATATATATATATATATATATATATATATATATATATATATATATATATATATAGTTATATATAACTAAATATATATATATATAGTTATATATATATAGTTATATATATATATATATACAGTGGTAGCGGAAAGTTTGGGCGCAAGACGAATGTAAACAATTGTGACATTTAAATAGACATTTAAAGGGCTCATGACGTACCTTATTTGCCAAGCGATTTTCCTCTAAGCTTGATGACCTTCTCCAAACGTTGTGGGATGCATCTTGCCAGTTTTTCTACGTGTTGGGGAATGATATTATCCCAAATATCCTGTATTTCTATTTTTAGCTTCGCTACTGTCGAAGCGTCACGATCCTGAAGCTCTTTTAATGATATGCCACACGTGCTCTATGGGATTTAGGTCTGGTGAATTCCCAGGCCACTTTTTGAAGTAATCTACACCACAGTCCTCTAACCACTGGATAATAGATCGAGCTGTGTGAGCAGGAGCTCCATCTTGCATAAACTAGCTAGCGTTACACTTTTCAAAGCTTTCAGGCAGGTTATCACACAATAACTCGAAATAACTGTGCTGATTTACACTCATTTTTTTCAAAAAATACTAAATTGCCAACTCCACCAAATGCAAAGCATCCCCACACCATAACACTTGGAGCATGCTTTACAACTTTAGCTGTGTAGCGGGGGTCATTTGGGTCCGATCCTTTGGGACGCCTGACACGCTTGGACCTGCAGCCAGACGACACCACAAACGTTGACTCATCACTCCACAAGACTTGTTCCCAGTCTTCTAGGGTCCAATCCTTATATTTCTTGCTAAAAGCAATGCGATCCCGTACATTTTTTGCACTTAAGAGGGGAAGAACTTTAGCACAACAACTGCGATATTGTAAATCTTTGAGTAAATGATCAGAAATACATCTTACAGACACGTCCTGGAGCAGTGCAGGGTTATTTTCCTTCAGTTTTCGAGCTGTGAGTGTTGGATTTTTATCCAACTGCCTCTTTATAACCTTGGATGTACGATTTTGTATTTTCCTTGGCCTACCAGAGCGAGGCTTGGGGGTAGGAATATCCTCACCTCCGCCGTCTCTAAATTTCTTGATCCACTTTTGAACTTGCCGCACTCCTATTCCCACACGAGTGGTTATATCTTTACACTTATAACCCTCCTTATATATATATATATATATATATATATATATATATATATATATATATATATATATATATATATATATATATATATATATATATATATATATATATATATATATATATATATATATATATACAATGACCTACGTTTAGCATACCGATTTATGAAGTAGGTTAACGAACTTTGCCTTCCGCCAGGATCTTCAATTGGTTAACGAACAAGAATTAAGCTAACAATTTCTTACGAGCCGACCTCAACAAGTTTTGGCTTGCACTGGGTGGTCAACCAGCTGTAGTATCAGTCCGCCAATACATTAATCGGTTCTAGGGCTTAAATTCCTTACTATTTTAGTAAATATCAAGAAGTTTATACTATTCAATAATTTAAAAGTTTAATATTAAATTTTTTAGTAATTTTAACAATTATTGAACATAATTGAAGGTAAAGTGACTAGTTTAATGCTCGGCATCCAGCCTCTTAACACAGCAAACAGGCGTTAGTCTCTCTCTGTTTTCACTGGAGGTAACATCTTGCTTGAGACTCTCTTCAACTAAACGCTTTTTTTGTGTTTTCAAGCAAATTATTGGTCATTTTGAAATTTATTTTACATATTGACAATATATAGCGCAGTGCAGTGTTATTTTAAAGAAAATATTCTTTATTTGCAACAAGTTTAACTTTAAAAAGCGCGTGTTGACATTGTTTGAATCCAGCATAGGGCCTAAGAGATCAAGAAAAGCGATTTCAATCCAAACCAAGCAGGAAATCATAAAAAAACATGAACAAGGCATTAGAACAAATGCGCTATGCAAAGAATATGGCATGTCGACATCAACTGTGTCGACAATTCTTGCACAGAAAGACAAATTTAAAGAAGTGAAAGTGAGAGACAAATCTACCAGAGTGTTTAAAAGTAGATCCCTAATTGCAGAAACTGAGAGGTTACTTCTCATCTGGATTAGGGAAAAACAGATGAAAGGTGATTCAGTTTCTACTGAATTCATTCGTGAAAGAGCCAGGGAGATTTACGAACATTTAAAGACAGATCAACCTGGTTCTTCAGGCACACAATTTGAAGATTTTCGGGCCAGCAAAGGCTGGTTCGAAAAATTTAAGAAAAGAAGTGACATTTTCAGTGTTGTTAGGCATGGTGAATCTGCTAGTGCTGATAAGGAAGGGGCAGCAAAGTTTTTAGATGAATTTAAAAAACTGATGGAAGAAGAAAATTATCTTCCACAGCAAGTGTTCAATGTGGACGAAACTGGGCTGTTCTGGAAAAAGATGCCCAAAAGAACATTTATCACCAGAGATGAAGCCTCTTTACCTGGGCATAAACCCATGAAAGACCGTCTCACTCTATTGCTTGGTGCCAATGCTTCAGGGGATTTCCGACTTAAGCCTATACTTGTCTACCACTCTGAAAACCCCAGGGTGTTCAAGCAACAGAAAGTGGTAAGAACAAAGCTTGGACTTTATTGGAAGTCCAACCCTAAGGCATGGGTGACAAGACAGCTCTTTAATGAATGGGCTGTTGATGTGTTTTGCCCTTCTGTCAAGAGCTACCTAACCACCAATAAACTTCCTTTAAAGGCTCTTCTCCTCATGGATAATGCTCCTGGTCATGACCCTGACCTTGCCAGAAATTTGGAGCATCAATTTGACTTTGTGAAAGTGTTGTTTTTGCCTCCAAACACTACATCAATCATACAGCCAATGGACCAGAATGTGAACAGCAACTTCAAGAAGTTGTACATGAAGAAAATGTTTAGGAGGTGTCATCAGGCAACTTCCAATGATCCTGAACTAACACTGAAACATTTCTGGAAGACACAATTCAACATCCTGGAGGCTGTAAAATTGATTGTGTCATCATGGCAAGAAGTCTCCACTAAATCCCTCAATTCTTCATGGAAAGCACTGTGGCCATCAGTAGTCCATGATTTTGAGGGATTTGAGGAAGAAACAGAGTTGGACAAGGAGATTGTGTCCATTGGTCAGTCATTGGGTCTTGAAGTGGAGGAGGAGGATGTGGAAGAGCTTGTGATGTCTCATGAGGAGGAACTTACTCCTGATGACTTGAAGCAACTGGATGAGATGTTACAGGTAGAGGCTGACAGTGGTGAGAAGGAAATTGAAAGTGATGACCATATGTCAGCTAAACAGTTGAAAGATGTGATTTACTACTGGGAGAAGTTCAGGGAACTGGCTTCAAAGCACCCAGAAGTGGAAAAAACTGAACTAACTTTGTGTCATGTTGAGGACTCAGTGGTCTCCTTCTTTAAACATAAGTTAATGGTGAGGAGGACAGATGCCCCACAGACCACAATTGACACTTTCTTCAGTAAAAGGCAGAGGGAACAAGATGCTAGCCCTCAGCCTTCCACTTCAAGAAGGAGAGAGGATGTTCATGGTGGAGAATCTGTCACTCCAGAGGTTCCTGACATTTTCATGGAAGGTGACTCACCTTCCAAGAAGCAGTAAAATGCTTCTCCTCCACCTCCACCTCCACTTCCTTCTCTTCTCCCTTCTCCTCCTCCACCTCCCACTTCAAATGCACATCATCATCATCATCATCCAGGAGCCTTCTACATACACACCTCAAAGTAAGTAAATTTTTCTGCCATTTTTGTTGAAGTTAGGAAATTTTCGGTGAGCTGGAACCAATTACCCAAAACCCATTGAAACAATGGTTTCGGTTAACGAACTTTTCGGTTAACGAACGACCTTCTGGAACGGATTGAGTTCGTTAACCGAGGGGTCACTGTATATGTATATATGCATGCTGATAACCACAAGGAAAGAAGAAAACTCGAAGTTCCCAAGCGCTTTCGTGTAATTCACATCTTCAGGGGTGAGGACAGACTAAGGAGAAGCACATAACAAGGTATATATATGTATACAGAGGAGGGTGAGATCAAGTCCACAATGGTCAGGTATTAGGAAATGACCCTACTAATCTTCAAAAAGCACCGCAGCAGTCGGAAGTCAGGTCATTTGAGTAATGGTATGTACAAACTGGATAATTTCGTAATTAAGATGATTTGTAACCAGTGCATGTACTGTAGTTATATGTATTCCATTTAATTTTATGGTTTTCTTATTAAGTAGATAAATCTCTTTAATGAATACAGCATCACATAACTGTTGCAATGCCAGACACTATCATAAGGTAAATAGATGAATTAGCTGGTGTGATTTAAATGCATATTATTATTTAATTACTGAACTGTAATGTACTGTACTTTGCTTTTAGATCCGAAGCCTCCACCTAGGACAGATGTTGGCTCTAAAGGCCTGAAAATTAACCTGGAGACAAACTATTTTCCAATCAGTGTTAAAAATAAGTTTGCAGAACTGGTTCATTATGATGTCTCTCTAAAAAAACACAACAAAGATGCAAATCTTCCACGAAAAACGAAAATGTAAGTATTATGCATTGCTTTTGGTTTAGTTTTACCACTCCCATGAGTTTTGTAGTACTGTACTGTAATTGTGTTCTCATTTAGCATTAAACAGCAGAAAGGTTTGAAAGAGCAAATATAAAAAAGTTGACCCTCTTTTATACTGTATATCTCAGATGAGTCTGATCAGTGTTAGTTAGAGGAGGATGATCTGTATTAATGGGGTATTTTCCTGATTGAATACGGTACACCTTTGCCGTTCACCATTTTTTTTTGCAACCCCCTACGTCCTTGTGTAAGGTGAAGCGCAGAAGTGTTTACAGCGCCCAACGGGGAAGCGTGCTAAGTTCGCGCTTGCCTTTATGTCTCGTGAGTTAAGGGCGTAGAAGCCTGAAGAGTCGATGGTTTATGTCTAAGCAAGTTATTGGAAGCTCCAACAACTTTTCCTGAATACGAATTCGCAACTTTCGATTTACGGCAGGTACCTACTTTGCTGCTAGGTGAACGGGGACCAAGGGAGGCTGGGAAGTGTGTCTGAACATCTTTCCACCGGCCTGGGAATCGAACCTGCGACATCTCGCTTGCGAGGCAAGAGCGGTACCGCTCTACCCACCTGCACCCCTAATTTAACGAGTTTGTGATTCGTGATTTCGACGATTCGCGGTAAGCAGATGGTGGCTATCTTGCAAGCCTTTTCCGCAGCACAACAAGTTAACCCATGCAGCATCTTGTGTTATATTCTCAAAACTTTAGTGTTTCTGTGTGAAATGGCCCCTAAAAGACTGCCTAGCGTCAATGCTAGTGGAGTGAAATGTAAAAGGCAGAAGTCAGTGATGACCCTGACAAAGAAAATTTTTACTATTAGATAACTTAAAAGAGGGGATAAGTGCTGCCGTGGCTGGTCAGTTGTTTGGTATAGGTACAGTAAGTCCTCGTATAACGCTGTGCCGCTTAACGAAAATTGAGGTTTTAAACCGTTTTGAGAGGGAGGAGGAGCCACCCGCCGGGTCTCAGTGAATTGCTACCCTCCTCTTCCTCTCCCAACATACTCCTCCCCTCCCACCATCTGCGTCCACCGCAAACTTGCTCTACCACCTCCGCCCATCGGTGAGTACCAACGGAGAGTCCCTCAACACGTGATGATGAGGAAGACTTCAACTTCTTGTGGGTTGCGATTATTGTGTCGGTGCTGCTGATGAGTCTCCTCGTTGTATGTCTCGGCTTCTGCCTCAAGAAGCGACAACAGGCTGGAGCAAAAAACCGCTTCTCTCTCCAGCAGAACACCAACGAGACGTCCGTAAAATACCACTCATCAGCAGGTTCTTCCTCGTGCTCCATCCATATGGGTAACACGAGTGGAGGACTTCCAAGGTCGTGTAATCCGCCTTCACGTCCTTCTTTGCCTCCTCCCTGTGTGCCACTGCCTCTTTCCACATCCCAAGGGAAGCCCCAACTCCAGCTGCCACCAGGGGTTACGGAAGGAGGCGTGCAGCATAAGGACGTTAAACGGGGCGTGACAGATGAAAATGAT
>NW_024750294.1:0-27644 GCF_018991925.1 Homarus americanus
ATTTCCCACGTATTGTTTAATTGAATTTAATTTTAATGATGCTCTTTTCTTTTTCCTTGACAGTGATTTGATGTTGTGAATAGAGAATTTAATCATGGATACACGGTAAGATGATGAGTATGTCAGAATGTTATTGGGCACCGTACCCCAAGAATAAGAAAAGGAAATAAAGGGCTGCAAACTGCCAACTAATAGGCAGGTCTTACTATGTCTGTGAGCAAACCTTCAGGATAAGCATTGGGACCAGGCTTTATCTGCTACCATTGACAATGTGCTATTGCATTACCAGAAGGCGAATGTCCCGACCATTACAGGCAGGAACAATATTGGCCGAGTGATTAAAACTTACTATGACAAAGACTACATGATGCTTATGAAAAAGAATGAGGATAGAAGACGGGCTGATGATCCTGGAATTATGAAGTTTAAATCAGAATTGAGCCTGACGATGAAATTTTATAAGAACACAGTGTTCAAAGACATGGCGGCTGCGAAAAAGGGGAAAACTCAGGCCGAACAAGATGCCATCGATACTGACATACTCTTTATGAAAAGCATGCTAAGTGACAGAGTAGCTACCTACTCTGGGGTAAACAAAGTACTCAAAGAAAAGGTTCAGGAGCGACAGAAAAGGCAGATGCGAGAAGAGAAGCGACAAGAGAGAGAGCAATGTGATCATGTTGAGAATGTACAGGCTGATATTGATTCACCTATTAGCTCTGATGAGGACGATGACATTGATGAGGCCAGCACTGCTGAACCAAAGAGAAAACATCGATGAACAGTGAAAGAGGGAGTTTCAATTTTTGTGCCCCATGATATTCTGAAGTCGGCAGAACTTGTTTCATGCAGTGTTCGAAACAACATCTCGCCGACCCAGCTGAGTGCAATTGTGTACTCCCTTGTATCTGCATGTGGTGGAGATACATCAAAGCTGAGTCTAAATGCAAGGACGGCCTACCGATACCGAGCTTCCATCGTGTCAGAAATAATTTTTAAAATCATGGATGAATGGCAACCATCAGACAAAGTACTGGTGCACTGGGATGGTAAACTTATGGACACGCTGGATTCCAAAGGCACTGATGACCGCGTGCTCATTCTTGTGTCTGGTGTCAATGGCACAAAACATCTTGGAGTCCCACCTCTTCCGCATTTGACTAAAAAAGCTGGCCTGGTTCAAGGAGACTTGATATCAACAGCAACCAAACAACTTCTGGTCGATTGGGAGTGTGAACAGAATGTCGTTGGTATGGTTTTCGACACAACTTCATCCAATACAGGTAAACCTATTTCAAACATCATCTTGAATTTATCACGACATTAATACCAAAATACAGTGCATGATTTAACAGAAATCTGCAAAAAGCACGTGTCTGAAATGGTGGCCTTAAACTACAATTACATTTTTTTTCAGGACAAAAAACAGCTGCTTGCGTCTCCCTCCAAAAGGAATTAGAGTGTGCTGTATTCTGGTGCGCCTGTCGCAGGCATGTGGGCGAAGGCATCCTAGGTGTTTGCTGGGATTGCTTGAAAGTGGAGGGCTCTTCAAGTCCAAACATAATGGTTTTCCAGAGGTGAGTCATAAGCTTTACAAAATAACAAGGAATATTATTATGAAATGAACAAATTTAGTGGAATTTCTTTTATTAGACTTATAAGATATACTAACACCAAGCAAATGATCGAGCATATCAATCTTAATACCCCTAAAACAATATTATAGATTAGTACGAAATACAATAATCCCAATAATTGCATTTCTAGGTTCAAGACCCATTTCTCTCAACTGGCGTACAATGAAAAAAAGAAATACTCCTACTACCCCGCAATGCCTGGAGTGTTTGAGGAGCGCCAGCAGGAGATGGCTGACTTCTTCCGTGAATCTCTAGCCCAGCCATTTACACGTGGCGACTACAAGGAGCTGGTAGAGCTTTGTCTGCTGCTTGTAACTAAAGGATCCGAGCCAGTGAACTTCACGATGGTCTACCCCAGCGCACTTCACAAAGCAAGGTGGATGGCTAAACTGCTCTATACCCTCAAGATTGTTCTTTTGTCAGGGCAATTCAAAGAGCAGTTTCCCAAAGCCGAGGTTGTGACTAAAAGTCAAATCAGCAAGTTAGAACGGTTTGCTGTGTTCACAGTCGCTGTTTATGTCCCATGGTGGATTGTTTGCCCCGTTCCAGCAAGTGCGCCACTGAAAGACTTGAATTTGGTCGAAACCTTAGCTGAATTTGCCCCATATGACGCCACAATAGTTAACAAAGCACGTGTGGCACTCGGTAGACACACTTGGTACCTAACTGAGGAGTTGGCCCCACTGGCTTTGTTCTCGTCCCAAGTACAAGAAAGGACAAAAGAGGAGATGATGAAGGCTCTTCTTTGCCATGAAGGCACTGAAGTTACTAAGAGAGTGGGGCTCAATCATGGGGGCTATGGAAAGCCATATCTTCCCCCTGTCCCAGAAAGTGGCACTGCCCTGGTGGACCTAATTGGGCCTGACTCAAGCCGGTTCTTCACCATTTTAGGCATGCCCTATCAGTTTCTCCACAGTCCAGCCAGTGAATGGGCAGATCATGACGACTACCTGAACATAAAATGGGTTGTGGACAAGCTTCAGGTCGTCAATGAGGCTGCAGAGCGTGGTGTAAAACTTTGCCATGACTTTCTTAATGTTGCCAGGGATGAGGAGCGCCTTCAAGAAGTCCTTCAAGTAGTTGAAAATGACAGACGCCGCGTTCCTAATCAGCGCAAACGATCGTCTGTTTCCGAACAGAAATCATGGTTTCTTGCTCTAGAGAAATAATACCTTGTGAATATATGATAAAACCCCTTAATGTACTGTATAAGCAAAGTAGCTATTTTTCAAATTGCTGGTGCTCACTCAAATATGCATGAATCTTCAAAAAATTGCACGTGGGTATTTTTTATGTCAATATGCAACACCAAAATTTTGAACAGCATTGTAGGACAAAGTTGGGGCAACTGTCACACCCTTTTCCCGTATATATATATATATATATATATATATATATATATATATATATATATATATATATATATATATATGTCTTCATAAAATCACACGGGAAAATGGAAACAACGTGATTTTATCAAGATTTATCTTATCCACGTTTTCATTGTGGATTTACATGAAATATATATATATATATATATATGCTGATAACCACAAGGAAAGAAGAAAACACGAAATTCCCAAGCACTTTCGTGTAATTCACATCTTCAGGGGTGAGTACAGACTAAGGAGAAGTAGTTGTTGTTGTTGTTGAGATTGTCGGACCGTAGTCCGACACGGGCCTTTGCCAATAGGCGGCCCGTTTGGTGGTTCCGGCTGGAGCTCCAGGAGCAGCCAGACCGGATTGGGATTGGAGGTGGTCCCACCTGCAGATTGGAGGGATACTGCAGGTTGCAATTGTGAGCGGACCCCCGATCAGTGGACGCTTACCACCAACCCCCACTCTTGGACGTGGTCAGTTTCGGAGTGGCCCGCCCCCCGAACTGGGGTCCGCACTTGCTGGGAGAGGATGCTTTCTAAGCTATCTGGGTGGTGGGTATCGTGTGATGGCCCGGAGTAGGTGGTGAATGTGGTCTGTATGGGCCTTTCGGGTTAGAGTGGTCGCTGGTGTTGTGTGTGTTTCTTGGGAGATTTGAGTTCTATTTCGGAGGCTTTGTGTGACCTCGCAATCGAGGGGATAGTGTTCAAGGGGGTTGGCTGCTGGCTCCTGACAGTAGGTGCATTCCATGACGTCATTTCCGATCATCTGCCAGGAGCACTTGTACCCTAGTCGTAGTCGATGAAGGCTGACTTGGGTTTGTCTTGGAGTTTTCTTGTCAGGGAAATGTGGTTCCCCTTTTGTGGCCGCCAGGTACCATTTGGCTGATTGGGAACCAGCGTTGAATGCATGAAGGAAGCTCTTTTTGATGTGGAGCTTGCTAGTCTTTCTGAGGTGATTCTTGATCTGTTGCACGCTTGCTGGAACTTGGATATGTACGCTACTAGAACGTGTAGCTGCCTTGGCTGCTTCGTCTGCCACGTCGTTTCCTCCGATCCCTACATGACTGGGAATCCAGTGTAAGACGACTGGGCGGTTTTGGCTTTGGAGTTCCTGTAGCTGTGCGAGGATCGAGGTAATGATGTGGACGTTGTCTCTTGGTTGACTGTGTTGCAGTGCCTGCATGGCCGATCTCGAGTCCGTGTGAATTATGATGGACTTGTTGTGTTGTGTTGCAGCGTGTTGTAGGGCCTTTGAGATTGCTACCAGCTCTGTTTGTAGGGTGGAGCAGTCATTGGAAAGTCTCCATCGGAGGGTCTGACCTTGGGTGTAGAAGGCCGCTCCGGATCTATGATGTTTTGGGTCCACCAAGCCGTCTGTGAAGTATGATGCTGCATCAGCCGGTGTCTCGGTGGCTATGGCTTGGAGAGTTATTTTTTTCAGGTCCTCCTTCAGGAGGTTGGCTGTACTATCGCCTAGGTCGGTGATTTTGAATGTGGCTGGTGGAGGGCTCCATGGTGGAGGAACAACGTAACCATTGTCTCGTGTGTCTTGGTTGTTCTTGACGAGTGTTTCTCCTTGCAGGTGTCGGATGACCTCGCTTGCCTCGTGCGACCAGGTGGCCCCTCGCACTCTGTGGTCGAGGTGGAGGGAGGCACTGATTCGGATTTTGGCAACTGTGGGCTTATCTGATCTACAGATTTTGGCGAGGAGACCGGCTGTCACCTGCTTGACTCGTACTGCCAGGGGTGGTAGTTCGGTTTCCATTTGCAAATTGCAAATTCTGGTCCACATGGGTGCTCCGAGCATGGTCCTGAGAGCATTATTTTGGATGACTTCTAGCTTAGCTATTTGGTCTTCTCTCAGTCCAATGAGTGCTGGAGCACTGTAATCTACCAGCGATCTGATGGCGGCCGTGTAGTAGGCTTTGAGCACATGAAGGTTTGCTCCTGCGGATTTGCTGGTGAGCGACCTCATTATATTGTGTCTGCTCTTCGTCCTGTGCCTGAGATACTGGAGTTGCGGCTTGAAAGTCAGTTTCTGGTCAAACCAGATTCCAAGACACTGGTGGGTGTTGGTCCAGACTACCGGCGTGTTTTGTATGGAGAGCATCTTGTCTGGTGTGTCTGTGCAGATGGCCATCGCTTTCGACTTGGGTGGATTTATCTTGAGTCCAAGTCTGTTGCACTCCTCTTCTATAAGTTGGAGTGCGTGTTGCGTGTTGGCTAGTCTGTTTGATCCTCTTACTATAAGCTGTAAGTCGTCTGCATAGCATAGGAGCTTGGCTGTTTGTCTGAAAGGAAGTTTGACTAGATTTTCCATCAGGACATTGAACAGCATTGGACTGAGGATGCCTCCTTGTGGGGTTCCGTTTTCATGGACCCTGTAGCTTGAGGTTGCTCCCTGGAAGCGTACTCTTGCTTCTCTCTGTGTGAGGTAGTTCTGGATCCACCCCAGCAACCTTCCTTTGACGCCTTTTTCAGCGAGCGTCGTTGTAATGGCCAGTGGATTTGCTAGTTCGAAGGCCTTTTCCAGGTCGAGGAAGACCACCAGAGCTGGTTTGTAGTCCACTGTGCTGAGTATCTCGGCGATGTTGTTGCCTGTGCCGGTGTTCTCGGTGTAAACAAAGATGTGAGGGTGTGGGCTGCCTACTTTCCACTTGAGTCGGTTGAGAGCCATTCTTTCTCCCGTCTTCGCTATGCAGCTGAGAAGGGAGATGGGCCTCGGTTTGTCTGGTTCTCTGGGCTTCGGAATGGGCTGTATATCTGCCTTCTTCCATTCCGGTGGGAGTCTTTGTGCTGTCCACGAAGCATTGATGGCTTGTAGCAGAGCCTCGTGTCCGGCTGTACCGGCATGAGAAAGCATGGAGTTGGTTATCCTGTCGGCCCCTGGTGCTGTGTCCTTGCTTCGTTTTAGGGACTTCTGGAGTTCTTGCTGGTTGAAAGGTCTGTCAGTGTCATCTTCACTGTTGCAGGCCTCTTCGATCATCTGGAGTCTGACCTGTCGCAGACGCCGTTGTGTCTCCTCCGCCTGTCTCGGGAGGTTATTCGTTGCTGCTCGGTCAGAGAACAGTTTTGCAAGTCTCTCGGCTTCCTCTTCTGGGTTGGGATGGGTTGGTGGTGGTGGTGTTGCCTTCCCAGATGCCCTTCGGATCTGGGCCCACATCTTGCCAAGGGAGGTGTGCTCGTTCAGTTCGGAGCACCACTTGAGCCAGCTTACGTTTTTTATTTCTTCCTTCTCTTCCCTGGTATCCTTAACTATGACTTGCAGGAGATGTCTGTTTGTTTCCGTGGGATGTCTCCTGTAGTTTCTTCGGGCCATGTTCACTCTGTGGTTGAGTTCTTTCACCCTGGGACAGTAGTACCAGTAATCATTGTACTGTCTTGATGTGGGTTTTGTTTTTGGGATAGCCTCTTCTGCCGCTTGGTGAAACGCCTCGACCAATTGGTGGTGGAGGGTTTTCTCATCCACGGGTGCTGCGCCGGCCGGCTGTGATTTTTCGCGCCACTTAGCCAGGTGTTTCTTAAAGAGTCCCCAGTCTGCCTTTTGGGTATTGTATCTCCATCTCGGGGGGGGTGGAGTGGGGAGTTTGTTCACCTTCAGCGTTGTTAGGGTGGCGAAGTGGTCGCTGGTCAGCGTGGGGTGTATCTGCCAGGAGGCCGAAGGCTGTAGTGCTCTGGAGACGAAGGTTACATCTAGCCTTCCTCCCCTAGTGCGGGTGGGCTCTCCGGTGTTCAGGAGGCAGATCTCGGGTGTATTTTGAAAGGTGGTGTATAGGTGTAGGCCGTCTTCATTTGTGGGGCTTGCCGAGCTTAGGAAGGGATGATGTGCGTTGAAATCCCCTCCTATGAGTGTGGCGTGGTCAGCGGCCGAAGCAAATAATTGAGTCACCTCCAGTGAGCCCCTTGGGTTCTTGTAGATGTTGTGAACAGTTAATTCCCGTTCTTGGAGGGTTTCTTTGACGGCCTGTGTCTCGATGTTTTCCCCACATGGAAATTGCTGCGTGACCTCGGAGGAGGGTATGCTTGACTTGACCAAGATCATACATCCTCTTGTTGACGCCTGCGTGAAATGCCTCCTGTATGTCTTGTAACCACTGAATTTGAAACAGTGGTGTTCTTGTAGCAGTATGATGTCAAGCTCGTCCTTGGCTGCTGCTTCTTGTAGGAGGTGTTTCTTGTTTTTGATGCCCTGAGCATTCCATGTTAGGATGTTCAGGGTGCTGATGTTTTCCACCACTGTTTCATCGGGGACTTCTGATGGTCCTCGATGGAGATGTCCAAGTTCGATTCCAACTGGATCAGGTTCATATCTTCGTGTTCTGTGGTTTTTGCCTTCTGGGCCGTGGTTCGGTTCAGGGGAGTTGAAACGTCCAGTTTCTTTCTGGGAGCTGTCGGTATCTTGGGTTCTCTGGTGGCCTTCTTCGGTGTAGAGTGTACCTCGGCTGTCACTCGTGTGAGGACCGGCGAGGCTTCCTCCACTGAGGTGGCTGGAGCTGTGGCGACTTGCCCGAGGACGCTCCCCATGAGTGTTTGGAGCTGTGTGGGTTGGATCTTGTGGCCCAGTAGTCCGGCTAGGCCCTCCGCGAAGGTTGTCAGTACCTTGGCTAGGTCTGATACGTGTATCATTCCTTCTGGTGCTTTGGTGTGTGCTTCTTTTGTCTTTCTCGTGGTTGTCGTTGTCTGCTGCTTGGGTGGCTGAGGTGTGGCCGTAGTGAGGCCAGGAAACTGGGCTGCACTTTGGGTGTTGACCGGCTGAGGAGGTTGTCTTTGTTGTTTTGGCCTTTGGGTTCCCCACACGAAGGTACTTGGTGGGGCTGGTGTGTAGGCGGTGGGGGCCGGTCTTGCTGCTGGTCGGTTTGCCTGGACCCTCTTTGTTCTCTCGGAGCATCCAGGATTCCAGGCGTGGTGTTTGCCCCCGCAGTTGGCACACTTGGGGGCAATTTTTTCCCCATTTTTCAACTTGGTGAGGCAGGAGTGTGTGCCGTGCTTCTGTGCGCAGACTGCGCAGATTTCCTTGTACGTGCACCTTGTCTGATGGTGCCCGTATTTCTGGCATCTGAAGCACCGCAGGGGCTCTGGGACGAAGGGCCTCACTTCGTAGATCCCCCAGGTTTTGAGGTCTATGGTGCTGGGGGGTGAGCCGTAGTGCGTTATGAGCACTTGTTTGGTGGTGGCCATCTTGTCGGACAGGGGAGAGCATCTCTCGGCTTTTAAGATCTTCGGGTGGTTCTCCAGGGGTTCGAGAGGTAGTTCCTTTGGGTACCGGAGGACTACCGACTTCATCAGTTTCTGAGCGGGGTCTAGCTTGGTTGATGCAACGGTGGTGGTGTTTTGCAGGTAAGTGTCGAGGGTGGTGGCGGAGTCCTTGTCCTTGGGGTGAATGATCATCTCCCCCTTTAGGTTGGGCCGCACTGAGAACTTGGCCAGTGGATTTAGCTTTTCCATCTCTGTGATGGCGGCATATGTGATTTTTGTGTCTGTTTTCGTGATCCGGAATTTTGGCAGTGTCGTTGGAGGTGAGCTGGTGGTGGTGATGGGTGCCTTTTGGGCTGCTTGACGGCATTCGTTTCCCGAAAAAGCACGTCGGCGTTTCTTGTTTTCTACCTTCGTCCAGTTGTCCTCAGTGGCGGTAGCAGTGGTGGTGGAGTTGTTGGAGGTGGTGGCAGTGTTCCTACTTTTCAGGGCTTCATTGAAGGTGTGTAACTGGTCCGCTTTCTCTGTGCGGAGCCTGTCGTAGTTCGGGTCGTCAGGTTGGCGGTTCAGGCGGGGGTCGCGGTTAGGAGGGCGTACGCGCTCCATAACCACCGTTTATTTTTATTTTTTTTTTATTTTATTTTTTTTAGATCCTACCTATTCCGGTTGAGTAAATAGCAGAGGAATTTCAGCACTCCCCACTGGCTGGTGGTCGTAGAGTGGTTCCTGAGCTTCTCTCCCGGAGCCCCGTTGGGGAAGCCTACTTCCTAGTGTATGTGACTGCTCACTTATAGACGTGAGCTAAGTGTGCCTATTTGGGAAGGATAAGGATTGCTACCCTCTTTCCAGGTGGACCCGCACGATCACGGTTTTCCTGGAAAGACTCGGCTGGGATGGGTTTTGCTCCAACCCCCTTTCGTGTTCACAATCTCCTGGGAGGGAGGTGAACAGTTACAGGAGGGACCGCAGGACGAATACACTTTTTGAGGGTGCAGGTCCCTAGGCCAGAGCGAAAAAGGAAAAATAGTAGTAGAAGGAAAAGAGCTCAAACCACGCCGGGAATATCGCGCTATAACTGCTCTCCAGCTGGAGTGTGGGTCACTCACACCACCAGTGGGGAGGGCAAGCTAATGCTCGATAAACCGAGAACGCTCGTGAGTTGTTGTGGACGATGACAGTCGTGGGTGATCCGGTCCGGGAAGATGGCCAACAATGGCACAAGGGAGAGGGCGGTCTTCACAGTTCCGGGTCCAGCAGGAGGTCTTGTTGAGAGGTCTTCTTAGTTCAGGAGCGATGTGAGAAGTGAGGAGAAGTACAAAACAAGGTGTATATATACAGAGGAGGGTGAGATGAGGTCCACAATGGTCAGGTATTAGGTAATGATCCTACTAATCTTTAAATAGCACCGCAACGGTCGGTAGTCAGGTCAGAGGGTAAGGTGACCCAACCTTCTCACCTGTTTACAAATCTTCTTAATTACAAAATTGTCCAGTTTGTACATGCCATTACTCAAATTCATGTTGAATGCTTCTGTATGTTTAATGAGACTAGATTCTATGATGTTCCTACTAGACTTAAACAACATAAATATAGTGTTAGGACAGGCCAGGAATCCAATGCTCTGTTTGTTCATTTGAGGGATAACAAGCATGGCATTGACTGGAATAATGCCTCCTCAATATTACCTTGTAATTCAATTGATGTGAGAGGCTGTCGGGGGGTTAAACTGCCATTCTATCTGTTTCTGTAGAACGGCATTCCCGACCTTGTCACTGTTGTTCCAGCCGTTCACCGCCTCGTAACTCTCGGTTAGATCCAATCATGTTGGTTCCCCTGTCAGACCGAACACGCTTGGGAGGTCCCCTGCGGCAGGTGAATCTTGTTAGGGCATTGAGGAACGAGTTGGTGTCTAGTGAGGTGAGGACTTCTAGGTGTATGGCTCTGGTGGTCAGGCATGTGAATAAGCATTCCCATCTCTTCGCCAGGGCTCGTCCTTGTTTAACCAAAAAAAGGGCCGAAGCAATCAATTCTTCTGGCAGGTCGGCTTGGCGTTGATGGGTAGGCCTCCAGTTGCTTCTTCGACAAGTCACACCCGTCCGTATTGTGCGGTCGAGTAATTTTCGGCTCTTAGGTATCCAGTACGTCTCACGTATTATGGCAAGAGTGTGTTCTCGTCCTGAGTGTCCAGCTCTAGTTGAGTGTACCTCTCTCACGATGAGCCCCGTGATCCTGTTGTCCCTTGGTAATAATATGGGATTCTCCTGGTCTGGGTGGAGAGCGGCGTGCTTCAGTCGGCCACCTACTCTGATCAGACCGTCTGTGTCTAGATGAGGTTCCAGCCGCCTTATGTCGCTACCTCTTACGGGTTGTCCCTGTAGTAACATTCCTAGTTTTCGAGGGAATCCTCTCCTTTGCATAAATCTTAAGACAGCTAATTTCGCCTCTTCCAATTCGCTGACCTGGAGCCGATTTTTCCGGTGATGTTTGTTCTTTCGCTTCCCAAGCCGCCATTCTAAAAACCTTCTAATCCACGCTACTCTCTTCAGAAGTCGATGCCACGATGAGTACCTGGTCCATAGCTTATCGAGGATAACCCTCCCCCTGGTCAACGTTCGCCGTCAGCACCGTGGTTTCCTTCTTCACCTCTGGGTCTCCGTCTGTGAGGTCTGGAATCCTCAATGGACTCTTTGGCCAACTGTCTTCTTCCAAAAAGAGGAAAGCAGGTCCCCGAATCCACCTGCCCTCCTCGTTGAGCTCTGCTCTATGTAATCCACGACTAGCGTCGTCGGCCGGGTTCAGTGCCGACGTCACGTGGCGCCATTGTTCTACATTGGAGTCCTCGTGTATCATTGCCACTCGATTGGCCACGAAGGACTGGAAGCGTCTTTCGGTGTTTCGTATGTATTGAAGGACTGCCGTATTGTCTGTCCAGAACACTGATCTGTCTATATGTAATTCAAGCTCTTGCCGTAGTTGTTTGTCTGCCTTAGCAGCCAGTACTGCCGCGCAGAGCTCAAGTCGAGGTATGGTCTGCTGTTTCAGAGGGGCTAGCTTGGCTTTGCCACACACGAAAGGAGATATGGTGAGTTCCATCTTCACACGTGGTTCTCAGATACGATACAGCTCCATACGCTCGTTGGGAGGCGTCGCAGAAGTGATGTAGTTGCACGGTAGTCACTGGATTCATATCCTCTGGTCGGTAGCACCGTGGAACGTGAACTCGTGATAGGTGAGGTAGTTCATCCAGCCATCTTTGCCATGCGACCCTGTTTTGTTCAGTGATTTGCTCATCCCATCCAACACCTCGTCTACACTCATCTTGGAATATGATTTTGGCTCTTATGACACTTGGAGCGAAGAGTCCCAGTGGGTCATATATGGAGCTGACCATACTCAGAAGGCCTCTTTTCGTCTCCGGTTTCTTAGGGATCTGGACCCGGACCGCTAGTTCGTCCTTTTCCAGGTCCCACAAGATTCCCAACGCTCGTTCAGTGGGGAGCCTGTCATCTTTCAAAATTAATTCCTTTACTCCCACAGCTTTCTCTGTCTGTGGAATTGCCTTGAGGACCTCCTTGTGATTACAGACCCACTTCGTAAGTCTGAATCCGCCCCTTTTCATCAACTGTCTCAGCCGATGGGTAATTATCGTTGCCTTTCCCGGCGAATCTACTGAGAGAAGCAAATCGTCGACGTAGAAGTTACGATTCGCTTTCTTGATGTCGTCATGGAGACTTTCCCCGTAATCTTGGAATGTTCGTTGTAGCGCATACCCGGCGCATGAAGGACTCCACACTCCTCCAAAGAGATGTACTGTCATTCGGTAAGTGGTGGGGGCCCCGTACAGCTGGTCGTCCGTCCACCATAAGAATCGTAAGACATTTCGATGTTCGGGTACTACTCGCACTTGGTGGAACATTGCCTCGATATCAGCCATGAGTGCCTCCTTTCCTTGTCTGAATCTGATGAGGACTCCCATCAATTTGTTGTTAAGGTCTGGCCCTTGCATCACCTGGCTGTTCAACGACATCAACTCATATTCGGCTGCACAATCAAACACTATTCTCACCTTTTCTGGCTTGTTGGGATTCAACACAGGGTGATGTGGGAGATACCAGGTCTTCCCGGGTGCAACACTGAGTTCTTGACGTGGGACTCGCTCAGCATGTCCCTCGTCGATTAGACGTCTCATCTCTTCATTATACTTCTGAGAGAGCCCTGGGTTCTTCAGGAGGCGTTTTCTCAATCCTGCCAATCGCTGCTCGGCAAGTTTCTTATTGTCTGGGAGTCCCGGTTCTTCATGGCGAAACGGGATAGGAAGTTGGTAGTGTCCGTCCACTTGAGTAATTGACTTTGACCACTGCGTCAGGACTCTCTTGTCTTCAACAGAGACGGGATCATCGTTACTGTAGGCTGAGTCGCATTCCCAGAAGCGCCTGACTTGTTTTTTCAGATTTGTCTCCGAATTTAGTGTTGCCATTCTGACAAAGTGGTTGATCACGGCATAATCACGGCTCGCCACTCCAAGCGGTCCATTTATAGTCCAACCTAGCAAGGTGCGTATTGCAAACGGCTCTCCGTCTTTCCCGGTTCTTACTTCTAATGGTGCTAGTGCTTGTGGTACGTCTAGACCAATCAGGAGATCCACTCTTTTCGGTGCTTGGCGTAGCGCAGTACCTCGTAGGTGTTCCCACATGGTGACATCTTGGGTGTCTGCGACCGACGATTTCAGGGAAGACGGTAGATTCTCAACAATGATGACCTTGGGGATAATGATGGATCGGCTCTTTCTGACTCCTACGCTAGCCACTCTCACACTGATTTCTTCGGTGTTTACACTATTACTTTCTTTCATGATTGTGTCAATGGAGAGGGAAACTGGCCTTCCCTCTGCCTGCAGCCGGTAAGCTAGACTACGCGTGCAATATGATCGGTTGCTGCCTGAATCCAAGAGCTCCGGTGCCTACTGCTTCTTTCGCCTCTAGGTTCTTTTCTTCCACCCTGACTTTCACTATTGGAAGTGCGACTCTGCTGGAACTTTGTAGTCACAACTCGCAATCGTTGGTTTCTTCACGCCGATCATCAATCCCATTGTTCGTTATGGTTTTCCCTGACCCATTTATGGGGATTTCTTTTCCCCATGGTGCTTGTACCTGCTTCGACCTTCCATGATTTAGCTCTACTAAATGCCGATTCCGGTGGTGGCATAATAGCCTTACGTTGACTCATTCTAGGTCACTTGTGGTCAGGTGCTATGTCTATTTGGTAGGCGCCCCCTGTGGTAGCTCTCTTCACCCTTTGGAGGCTAGTCTGGTGTTCTCCTTTCTCAACTTCGCCCCGTTGCACCTTGTCATTGCTCGTCAGAGCTCCCGTGAAGTGTAGGAGCCTCGAGTGTACTCCAGAGCAGCCATCTATACCACATACCATCTTCTGGCTGCACTCTGTTATCCAGTGATTATGACCCAGGCAGGCATAGCAGCGACGTTGTTCCCTTACAAGGGAAGTTCGCTTTCCTGTGGACATGCTGAGGAATGTCCGGCACATCTGAAGAAGTTGATCTCCACGGCATAGCGAGCAGCGTTCATCGTCCATTTCTCTGGTTGTCTTTATTCCTGATGTCACCAGACCCACAAGTCTCTTCCTCGACGAGGATTGACGTGAGTCTGCATAAATTCTGCTTGGTTCTACCTGTCCTCGTCCCTTTGTGACCTCCTCCGCCTTGTCGACCATATCCACTGCGAATTCCAACATCCACTCGATCCCAGGAAGCTTTCCCCACTTCCTTTTGTATTTATGCGCCTTATCCACGTAGTCGTCCCTTATCTTTCCCTTGAACCTCTCAGCTAACGTGCTTATTGATTCATACGTGTCAATCTGACGTAGTTCTCCCAAGACCTTCAAGTTCCTCACGCAATTCCCCAGTTCGTCTGAGAACTGTTGGAGGCCCTTTGCGTCACTTAGTCTCACAGTTGGACCTCGCAGGGCCTTCTTTATTAGCTGGCAAACGTAAGTGTGCTTATTGCCGTGACGTTTCTCTAATATGTCCAAAGCTTCCTTGTACTCGGCTTTGAGATCTTGAATTTGCAGACATCCCCGCAAAGCGTCCTTAGCGGGCCCAGCGTAGGTAGCGAGAAGTGTCTCTAATTTCAAGGTATCAGGTATCTGCGCCATCCCAACGTGTCGCTGAAAGACTCGCTTGAACTCCCAGTATTCACTACAAGTTCCTCCGCTGAACTTCGGCGTTAGCCTTTGGGAGAACCTCATATTCTCTATCAGTTCTCTCACCCAAACATCGGACCTCGGTGGGTCGTCCCTTTTGTCTTTCATCAAAGGTAGTGGTTTCGGCGAACTAGCTTGATGTTCGGAAGTACTTCCGCGCTCCCCCTGGTGAGATGTTCCCGGCTCTGCGGTTAAGGTGAGCGCCGGGAGTCCTCTTGGAGTATATAACGTTTCTTCGTTAGTTTCAATTACAGAGGAAAGTTTAGTCTCTGGTGGTGATAAACACCTTTCCGCGATCTTCTGTGCTGCCCTTGCCTTGTAGTTGATTCATACCTTTGGTGACGTTTTGCATCATCGCTGTCATGTGAGCGAACATTTGCTGCATTTGTTGGTATTGCTCACATAGTTGTCCTTCGATTCCTTTGACAGGTGGTTCCTTTCTCTTCTCGGGAGACAGGTTTACGGTAGACGGGTTTATCTCACGCTGCCTTGGCGAGGTGGGTGAGACATCGGTCTCTATGTCCACAGTGTCTCCTTGTTCCACGCCGGACACGCTCCCCACTTCTGACTTATTCTCTTTCCCGTCCATGACTGCCCGAACAGCAAGCGTAATCTGTCTTGCTCGATAAGTGTATGCAGTAACGCTTAGTATCAGGTGCCCACGATCGCAGATACACACACAATTGGAGTTGATGTCACACAGACGCGTGCCATGCGCAGGAGTGATGTCACACACGAGCGAAGTCCCTCTAATCACGTGACGAGCAATACCCACGAGTGATGTCACACAAACACGACCACAGTGATGTCACACGGTCCCTCAAGCACGTGACGTGCAATACGCACGAGTGATGTCACACAAACACGACCACAGTGATGTCACACGGTCCCTCAAACACGTAACGTGCAATACGCACGAGCGATGTCACACAAACACGACCACAGTGATGTCACGCACGAGCGACGATGTCACACTAACATGGCCACAGTGATGTCACACACGATCGATGTCCCTCAAACACGTGACGTGCAATACGCACGAGTTATGTCACACAAACAAGACTACAGTGATGTCACACACCAGCTACGATGTCACACTAACACAACCACAGAGATCCACAATCAATGTAGGGACTCGTTACACAACTGATGTCACAAACACTACTGCGGCGCCCTTACTAGTACAACGTTATGGCTTGTCACAACCTTCGTTGTTATTTCTTAATTACACACACACATACTTATATATACATATATACATACATGTACATATAACCTGAATGTTGAACACACTTAACCCACAAATCCCTTTCATTTATGTATTTCTTCATGGTTCCTTATCATCATTGTTTGACATACTATGGTGTCACTGGTATAGGAAGATCAGCTGTTAGTTATAATCACTTGCGTGCGTGTCCGAGCGAACGCTAACTACCAGTCCGCCCAGACCAAACATTACGACACTGTCCGGGTGTTCTGAAACCTTAGCTCACTAGGTGCACGGCCTCCCTGTTCGGAAATGAACGCTCACAGCCCCGTACGCGCAGACCGAAGCTTTACGACACTGTCCAGGTATTTAAGACACTTCACTCAAACACAGAGCACTCGCTCTCACTGTCTCGCTGCTGACGACGCACGTGATCCACCCACTGTGGGTGGGTGGGTGATCCACCCACTGTGGGTGGGCGGGTGATCCACCCACTATGGGTGGGTGGGCGATCGACGAGCCTATGCTCTCCCACGCTGAACTCCGGCGTTGGTCCTTCGACAGTCCTCCCGTAAAACGTTTTGACTGTTAACGCTCATAGGAGCGTTATTGGTTTGTTGCTGGAGAAATAAACCCTCAACGTTGACGCGTACCATATAATTCGGTCAAAACCTGTTAAAGAACATTTCTCATATAACAAATGCTGTTATCTCAGGACACATATTATGAAATACAATCAATATACAGTACATAGCCTGTTAACATCTTAAATATAACTCGCATGTTATAACTATTGATACAGGAGACAATTGGTATAATATGATCAAATTGCAGTACACAAATATACTTATTAAAGTTATTTAGAGTTTCTTAGCAGATTGTAATACTTCACGATCACTCACGTTTTAGGGTCTAGTGGTCTGAACCAACGTGTTGTCTGTCCTGTAGAAATCAGTAGACTACCCTCGAGGGCAATCTCAGCCCGGAGGCGAGGGCCATATGTTTTCGTATTGAAACACCTCAGCAGATTGGTCAGCAAATTCGTTGTCAACACTATATCTCTTATCTCATCTCATCCCCTCTCTCTCTCTCTCTCGCCTAGTTTATCTTATTATGGTTATCCCTCTCTTTCTCTCTCTTCTAGCTTATCTTACTGTGGCGGTAACAATATATATATATATATATATATATATATATATATATATATATATATATATATATATATATATATATATATATATATATATATATATATATATATATATATATATATATATACACTAGACTTGACACAGGCTTGGGAGGTTGGGACAAATCCAGGTCGTAAGTCCGACATGGTCGTAAGTCCGACATAGATAAAAAAAAATCTACAATGAAATACAGTACAGTAAAAGTAATGAATAATGATGAATGGATACAGTACATTAAAAGTAATAAATAATATGGAATGGATACAGTGTGACTGAGCACTTAACCTTTAATGTAGTCAGCTGAATGCACATGGGGCCCCCATAATTTTCTAATTATACATGGAGACTACATTAACTGGAAACGTTTCGGTATAGAAAATGCGTGTCATTAAAATTTTTTTTTTTAATCTATATCTGAGGCGGTCATAAATCCCGACGGTCGTAAGTCCACGTAGTCGTAAGTCGGGGTCTAGGTGTATATGTAATATTCAGAAATTTCGAGTAATTTCAAATGCTGCCATCATTATGGCGATGCTTACTGGTTTAAGGTCATCTGAGGGAAAGGCGCTGCCTGCTCATAGCGATTGAACTAGAGCCTATATGATATTAAATGTATTTTTTAGATGTAATAATCTCGATTCATAGTAAAGACTATTGAATTTGAAATTAGTATAGATCGTTTATCAGTCTGAATAATGTTACGGGTGTCCCAAGGAGTTATTAGTTAGGCGGAAAATGTCGTAGTAAATAACATATTGAGAGGAGCCTTTGACGCTGGCTGGCCCTCGGTAAGCTGGGAATAGTCAAACGAACCATGACGTCCCTGCTGGCGTCCGTCTGCACCATAGTCACGTGGCCTAGTCACCTGTACTGCGCTATTGCAGTATAACAAGTAAGTCTCATTCGATCTCAGACAGGGTTAGATAGGGCAGTGGTAAAGTAAACTAGAGCTAACAGTGAGTTCATGTCAGGGTTTCCGTCAGAACCCACTTGACCGGAGTTGACTGAGAGAGATTGACTGCCGTTTGAGACTGCCGTTGATGATTGAGGGTGGCGATTGTCGCCATTGGACAGATCAGTGTAGGCCTGTCTCTGTTTAGCGGGGTAGCAAAGGATCTCTTGAGTGAACGAGTGCTTCCGACAACTAAAACGACGGGACCAGCATCCACAGTGGGTGATCAGTTCTTACCACTCGGGTGCACAACACCACATGTCCCGAGCAGCTTAGTGAAACCCTCTTGCTAACGGGAAGCTAAAGTTTCTCTCAACTGTACAAGGTCTGATTGGCTCACTCCCTTCCGCTTTATGGACGCACTGGGAGTACACTGAGGCTATCTGAGTAAACTAATGGTCACACACTGAGATCGTGAGTCTAGGTCTCTAGGAGATACCTAGAGGAACATCTTCCCTCCCTTATTACGGGTGTAGTTAACACCATTCCTCAGACTGATATTATCTTGACGTGTGTAGTTTAATAGTCCTAAATAATTTTGATAGTATTGTTTTTGAATGTTTGTGCCATTAAGTGGAACCAGAGTGATCCTGTGATTTGATTCTGTTAATGCATCTAATTGTTCTTCATAATTCTGATCTCAGGTATAACCTTGTTCCCCAGAGTAGTGGTTAAGTTAGGTTAGGAAGTGTGCATCTGTTGGGGTGCTATTATTTTGTTGAAAGCCCTTAAGGCCTATTCATTGTAGAACTAGTTAATTTCTTGTTTTAATACCATTTTATTTCCTAAGTGACTGATATTTTTGAAAACTATAGGCCTGTTTCATGTGTGCAACAACATTTTGCTACACTACTTCTATAGAATTATTATTTGCCTTGTGTTTCTAATAATTTCTATATCATGTATAACTTTTATTCCCCAGAGTAGTGTTTTAAGTTTAAGTTAAGAGGTGCGCATATTGGTGTACCATTATTTGATTGTGTTTGCAGTGTTGGAGGGAATATAAGTGTCTAATTTTTACAGTGTGTCTCATTCATCCCAGTCACAGACGCTATCCTTCCACGGGTCACGGACAATTCATTTTGTTTCGTAGATTTAAGTGTTCTTGTGCTGGTTCGGGATTTTTCTCAAAGGGGCGCTTCCACTGCCATTACCATCTATTAATTTTTAATAAACCCCAAGTCAAGTGAGAAATTAAAGTCCAGCAAATTCCGACCGGTTACAAATGGTAGCAGAGCGTAGTTACTTTACTTCGTGACTGATAGCTCTGTGGTTGGGATAATGAGCGTAATCATGGAGTGGATGGAAACGGTAGAGAGTGTGACCCCAACTCTACTCATGCTCGCCGTGGGAATGGGTTTGTTGTGGTTGACGGTGCGGGGTTACTCGGAGAAAAGGGGAGACAGCCCGGGTTTGGTGCAGTTGAGAGAAGAGTTCGTGGAACGTATGGGGAAGCTAGAGGGAAAAATCCGGGGGGAGTACCACACACAATTGCAACAGTCAGAGACGGAACACCAACAACACCTAGCTCTGTTGGGGAATGCACTAGATAGGATAAAGACACAGTATAAAATACAGCACGATGAGACAATGTGGGAGATGAGGAGACACAATAGTAGAGAGGGAACTAGTCTCGGGGCCGGGTTGACCATGTCTAAGTTCGACGGTAGGCCAGGAATAGAGGTAGGAAAGTGGTTAAGAGAGGTTGACCGAACCCTCAAGCTGCTAGACGGAGACGAGTCAGTCGAATCCAATTCATAATAAGGCATCTTGCGGGGCCTGCGGCAGATCGCGTATACAATGCACGCAGAGACTGGGAAACCGTAGACGAATTAACTTGTTATTTGAAGCAGCAATACGGCGGGCAGACGGCCACGTACGACGCCATTCAGAAGATGATGACGCGGAAACAAGGGAGCAACGAAACGCTTCTTGAATATTACGATGCTATGCTCGATTTAAACGATGAGTTGAACCACCATGATCATAAATATGATAAGGCCCTGTTGGGAGATGCAATCACTCCGGGGCTCAAGGAGGAACAAAGCCGTATGTGGATAGTGGATGAGATCAAGAAGTATCCTCACCATAGTCTAGACGAGTGGATCACGGGGCTGAGAGAGGCGGAACGAAAACGAGATGCCTTGAGGGAGGTACCGCTGACTAAAGGAAGAGAGGACGAGCCGCAGACTGGAGGCTCGATTCTCCCGAGGTGCTATGCGTGTGGACAAGAGGGCCACTTCAGTTTCAATTGCACGAGCAGGTCCGGACCAGGAGAGAGTGTCCCAAGGGGATACGTGGCCAATGGCCAGTATCGAGTTGGAAATAACAATCGGAACTGGCGGTCGGGAAATGGTCAAAGCCAGGCAGTCCCCGCCAACCGTTCCTGGCCTCACCAATAGATTCCACCGGCGATGTTATGAGTCAAGAGAGAGCGGACCCATGGTCAAGCGTGGTTCGCATGACAAATTTAATCACAACAGAAGGTACCTTAAGGCTGAAAGCAGAGTGTCCTAAGGTCTCGGTGCTGGTAGCGGGTCGTGAAATGTGGGGTTTAGCAGATACTGGGGCAGAAGTGTCGCTAATTGATGAACTTTTCTACCGTCGGGAGCTGGAGCCTGCAGGCGTGGTGTTGCAGCCCACTAGAATAAGGGTAAAAGGGGCGTCAGGGTTTCCAGTGCCGTGTGTGGGGTGTATTCGGGTCACTATGGTCGTATGTGGGGTGGAAGTCACTGATGTGGGGATGTTGGTTTGTCCAGGGATTGAGACCCAGGGTAAGGGGCAATCTCATGTCGGGTTGTTGGGGATGAATGTGCTGGGGGAGGTTGCGGAGATCTGGCCGCACATGTATCACTTGTGCAGGGAAGCCAGGAGCACCGCTCAGTGGGAAAATTGCTTGCAGGAGGTTAGGCAGTTATGTGCCATAGAGGCCATCAGCCTGGGGTATTGCATGACAGAGAGGAAGAAAAGACCAACCATTCCTCCACGGAGTACTCGGTTGCTGTCAGTATGTGTTCCCTCATTAAGCCAGGTAGCTAACAAAGAAGTAGTGATTGAACCTCTAACCATAGAGGATGGAGGTTGGATGCCTGAGGGTGTGATAGTGTTGCCAACAGCTGTAAGAGTGGTGAGAGGCATGACCCAGGTGTTGGTGGCAAATCTGTCTGATAGTCGTACGAGCTTGAGGGGCAATTGGCGGATTGGGAAAGTGGCTTCGGGGACGGAAGTCGAGGAAGACATCAGTGAAGAAGTGTATGTGAGGACAGTGCAACCGGATGCCCGTACGGAGGTCAAAGTGCACACGGAGGAAATGAATGAGGAACAAGAGAGTGCAGTTAGGTGTTTAATAGAAGAGTTTAGTGATATTTTTGACGGAGAGGGCCAGCCCATAGGAAAGGCTATTGGGGTTCAGCATGAGATCCCAGTGACCACAGACAGGCCAGTTAGGGTGCCATATCGGAGGATCCCTCCAAACCAGGTACCAGAGGTGAAGCAGCACATTAGCCAGCTGTTAGATCAAGGAGTAATTCAGCATAGTGAGAGTCCGTACTCTGCCGCCATTGTAGTAGTGAGGAAAAAGGACGGGACGCTGAGGTTGTGCATTGACTATCGTGACTTAAATAAGGTCACGGTACGCGATGCGTTTCCTTTGCCTAGGATAAATGAAACTCTAGAATCTCTGACGGGGGCCCAGTTTTTCTAAACGTTTGATCTGGCGGCGGGATATCACCAGATAGAAGTAAAACCTTCAGACCGTCCAAAGACTGCCTTCAGCACAAGCTTCGGACACTTTGAGTACAGGCGACTGCCTATGGGATTGTCAAATAGTCCGGGAACCTTTCAGAGATACATGGAGCGGATTTTAGGGGATAAGATTTTCTCCTCGTTGCTTGTATACCTTGATGATGTGATGGTGTTTTCAAGTACAATAGATCAGCATATAGTCAGATTGAGGGAATTAGTTTGCAGGATGAGGGAGAATAACTTAAGATTTAAACCTAAAAAGTGTGAAATAATGGCTTCAAAAGTAAGTTATTTAGGATATCAGGTGTCAGCTGAAGGCATCACAGCTGATCCTGAGAAGATTAGGGTAGTAAGAGATTGGCCAGTCCCTCAGACAGTGAAAGATGTGCGGTCTTTTGTAGGGTTCACATCATTTTATAGGAAATTTGTTAAAGGGTTTGCCCAAATAGCTGCTCCACTGCATGCGTTGATGCATGGGAAATCTAAGGATCGGGTAGATAGTGAATGGAGAGAGGAACAGCAACAGGCTTTTGAGAAACTGAAAGACAAGGTGACGCAGACACCAGTGTTGGCTTGCCCAGATTTCACTCAGGAGTTTATATTAGAAACAGATGCAAGTTTTCGTGGGCTAGATGAGGTGCTGTCCCAGCGGAAGGATGGCAGGTTGCATCCGGTGTGCTATGCGAGTCGGGGCCTGAGGAAATCAGAACGTAACATGAACAACTATAGTTCTCGTAAGTTAGAGATGTTAGCACTCAAATGGGCAGTAGTGGATAAATTCAGGGATTATTTGGCAGGGAAACATTTCACAGTCTATACAGATAACAGCCCACTCAGTCACCGCGAGAAGGCTAAACTAGGTGCCGTGGAAAGTAGGTGGAATGCGGATCTCGAGCAGTTTAACTTTACTATAGAGTACAAGCCGGGGAAGAACAACATTGTGGCGGATACTCTATCTAGAATCCCGGCGGAACAGGAGGAAGATAGTGAAGAAGAGTATACAGCGATGCATGTACTAGAGGAGAACGGGGCAGGAAGGAAGGAACTGTGGATGATGGATGGGCTGCGTAAGGAGCAAGAAGGCATGGACTATATGACAAAACTGTGAAGATGGTTGGTGGGAGAGCTGCCAGAGGACGAGGTACAGGTAGAGCTCCAAAATGATGATTTCCGCAAGATGTACCGAGCTAGGAAATCCCTGATCGCAAGAGAAGATGTTGTCTGGCATAGAAGACCCGAAGGGAAGAATCTATGGAGGGAGGTGCCAGTGTTAACTCCAAACTTGCAGGAGGCTTTGACTAGAGCCTGCCACGACGAGTTTGGCCATCAGGGGCGAGATCGCACCCTGTCGTTGGTGCAGGAGCGAGGCTTCTGGTCAGGCATGGGAGAAACAGTGCGAGACTACATAGCCAGCTGCGAGAGGTGTGGAGTAGCAAAAGATGAAGTGCCGAAACCCCAACTGCATGTAGGGACGATTGAAGCTGCCAAACCGTTAGAGACACTGGCCGCAGATTTCACCTTGCTGGACAAGCGGCAAGGATTGGAGAATGTCCTGATAATGGTTGACATATACAGTCGTTACACTTGGGCCTTTCCCACCAAAGACCAGAAAGCCTCGACGATTGCAAAGATCCTGGTGAATCGAATCTTCCTGGCAGTGGGTGCACCTGAGCGACTGTTGACCGATCAGGGAAGGAATTTTGGCAGTGCATTGGTCTGACAAACTTGTGCCACCTTTGGGGTGAAGAAAATAAGGACGTCAGCATATCACCCACAGGGAAATGGTATGGTGGAACGGTTCAATCGAACCCTGCACGGTCTGCTGGCCACCCTCGAGGCAGAGGAAAAGAATAGGTGGCCAGAGCATCTGCTGGCAGTAGTGTCACAATATAACGCGACTCCGCATGCCACGACAGGGTTTTCCCCATTCCTGTTGTTTTACGGGAGAGAACCAAACCTGCCGTTTGACCTCAGGCCGGAAGTAGACCCAGAGCCGGTAGATGAGTGGGTGATGGTGATTAGAGACTGGCAACGAAGATTGCAGGAAGCAATGGAGATCAATGTTCGGAGACGTAAGGAAATAAATAGAAGAAAAAGAGAAGAGAAAGCCCACGAGAGTAGCTGGGAAGTGGGCCAGGAGGTTTTGCTGAGGAACAATGTAAAAATAGGCCGGTGTAAGCTGCAAAACCATTGGTTTGATACGAGATGGCACATTGTTGAGGTCCTAAATCCAAGGCCCGGTTTATATCGCATTGAGCCCAGTGGGGGAGAAGACCTGGAAGCGAGAGTGGAAAACCGGAGCAACTTGAAGGCTGCTCCAACCCTAAGGCATCCGGGAGACCCAGCGATGGATGAATCTGAGGAGGAAGACGAGGAGCCCCACTCCAGATGAGCAAGATGAAGAGAAGTAGTTCAGAGAGGTCGATCGAGCCTGCAACTGAAAGACGAAGCCGACAAATTACAGTTTAGGTTGCAGGGTAATGGGAGGGGGCAGGTTGTCGAGGGTGAGTTGGAGGAGTTGTGAGTAGGGCAGAGGGGATTGGAGAGATGGTTAGGTCAGAGATGTGCGTTGAGTAGTGGTTGCTGTCATGAGCGGGATTGAGTTGCTGTCATGAGCGGGATTGAGTTGCTGTCATGAGCGGGATTGAGAGTACGGTTGTAATGTCCAGGGCCTCACTAAGATGGACTGGTACATTGTCAGAGGGTTGGTCTGCCGGCATGAGGTTCGGAGACGTGGACTGAGTATTTTTTTGACACTGGTTCCTCTTAGCTCAAGGGCCAGGCAAAAGGAGAGCATGTTTGTTTTGGACTGTGTATTGTTTTGACACTGGTTCCTCTTAGTTCAAGGGCCAGGCAAAAGGAGAGCATGTTTGTTTTGGACTGAGTATTGTTTTGACACTGGTTCCTCTTAGCTCAAGGGCCAGGCAAAAGGAGAGCATGTTTGTTTTGGACTGAGTATTGTTTTGACACTGGTTCCTCTTAGCTCAAGGGCCAGGCAAAAGGAGAGCATGTTTATTTTGGACTGAGTATTGTTTTGACACTGGTTCCTCTTAGTTCAAGGGCCAGGCAAAGGAGAGCATGTTGGAGATGGACTGAGTATTTTTTTTTTTTGACACTGGTTCCTCTTAGTTCAAGGGCCAGGCCAAAGGAGAGCATGTTTGTTTTGGGCTGGTATTAATTTTGACATTGGTTCTCTAGTTAAGGGCCAGGCAAAAGGGAAGCGTGATGTTCTGGTTGGGTTGAGTTGGGCTAGGAAGAAATGGAGTTGCTAGCTGCGAGTGGAATAGTACAGAGTTGAAGGTGGGTTCTAAGTTGTTCTCTCAGCACATGAGGGCAGTGCTGTTTTCTTTTAGGGGGGTCGAGTGTTAGCGGGAGAGAAAAGGAGAGAAGAGAAGACGGGAATGCTGCGTTTAGCAAAAGGGGTAAGATGCAGTTTCTTAGAACAAATTTTTAGGGGGGTCGTATGTATGTTCTCTGAGCACATGAGGGCAGTGCTGTTTTCTTTTAGGGGGGTCGAGTGTTAGCGGGAGAGAAAAGGAGAGAAGAGAAGACAAATGCTGCATTTAGCACGTTAAAGGGGTGAGATGCAGTCCTTAGAACAAATTTTTGGGGGGTCGTATGTATGTTTCTCAGCACATGAGGACAGTGCTGTCTTTTTTTAGGGGGGTCGATTGTAATATTCAGAAATTTCAGAGTAATTTCAAATGCCCCGCCATTAGCGATACTGAGCGTTCAAGGTCATCTGAGGGGAGAGAGCGCTGCCTGCTCATAGCGAGAGATTTCGGAACTAGGCCTATATGATATTAAATGTAATTTACCGAATTAATAATGATGCGATTCATGAAGTAAGGGACTCTTATTGAATTTGAAATTATTATAGATCGTTTATCAGTCTGAATAATGTTACGGGTGTCCCAAGGAGTTATTAGTTAGGCGGAAAATATATCACGTAGGCCCAAGCTAACGCCTTGAGAGGACACGAGGCGGGCTCTCTCTCAGTCGCGGGGAGGAGTCAAGCAAACAAGACGTCCCTGCGCGTCCGTCACAGAAATAGTCAAGTGGCCTAGTCACCTGTGTTGCGCTATTGCCGTATAACAAGTAAGTCTCATGCGATCTCAGACAGGGTTAGATAGGGCAGTGGTAAAGTAAACTAGAGCTAACAGTGAGTTCATTTCAGGGTTTCCGTCAGAACCCACTTGACTGGAGTTGACCGGAGTTGACCGGAGTTTGACTGCGAGAGATTGACTGCCGTTTGAGACTGCCGTTGATGATTGAGGGTGGCGTTTGTCGCCATTGGACCAATCAGAGTAGGCCTGTCACTGTTTAGCGGGGTACCAAAGGATCTCTTGAGGGAATCTAGCCGTCCACCCGGACGGCTCTCAACACGTCGGCTCACAACACCACATGTCCCGAGCCGCTTGGTGAAACCCTCTTGCTAACGGGAAGCAAAAGCTCCTCTCAACTGCACAAGGTCTGATTGGCTCACTCTCTTCCTGCCCATGGACGCACTGGGAGTACACTGAGGCTATCTGAGTATATTAATGGTCACACACTGAGACTGTGAGTCTAGGACTCTAGGAGATACCTAGAGGAACATTTTATCTTCCTTATTACGGGTGTAGTTAACACCATTCCTCAGACTGATATTATCTTGACGTGTGTAGTTTAATATTTCTTAAATAATTTTGATAGTAGTGTTTTTTGAATGTTTGTGTCATTAAGTGAACCAGAGTGATACTGTGAATTGATTCTTTTAATGCATCTGATTGTTCTTCATAATTCTGATCTCAAGTATAACCTTGTTCCCCAGAGTAGTGGTTAAGTTAGGTTAGGAAGTGTGCATCTGTTGGGGTGCTATAATTTTGTTGAGTGCCCTTAAGGCCTATTCATTGTAGAGTATTTAATTTCTTATTTTTTAGTACCATTTCCTCAGTGCCTGGTATTATTTTGTTGAAAGCCCTTAAGGCCTATTCATTGTAGAGTATTTAATTTCTTATATTTTATTACCATTCCTCAGTGACTGATATTATTTTGTTGAAAACCCTTAAGGCTTACTCATTGTGGAGTATTTAATTTCTTATTTTTTAGTACCATTTCCTAAGTGACTGATATTATTTTGTGAAAGCCCTTAAGGCCTGTTCATGTGTGCAAACAACATTTCTTAATACTTCAAATTTATTGTTGCCTGTGTTTTTAATAATTTCTATGTCATTTATAACTTTTATTCCCCAGAGTAGTGTTTTAAGTTTAAGTTAAGAGGTGCGCATATTGGTGTACCATTATTTGATTGTGTTTGTAGTGTTGGAGGGAATATAAGTGTCTAAATTTTACAGTGTGTCTCATTCATCCCAGTCACAGACGCTATCCTTCCACGGGTCACCGACAATTCATTTTGTGTAGTAGATATAAGTGTTCTTGTGCTGGTTCGGGATTTTTCTCAAAGGGGCACTTCCACTGCCATTACCATCTATTAATTTTTAATAAACCCCAAGTTAAGTGAGAAATTAAAGTCCAGCAAATTCCGACCGGTTACAAATGGTAGCAGAGCGTAGTTTATTTTACTTCGTGACTGATAGCTCTGTGGTTGGGATAATGAGCGTAATCATGGAGTGGATGGAAACGGTAGAGAGTGTGACCCCAACTCTACTCATGCTCGCCGTGGGAATGGGTTTGTTGTGGTTGACGGTGCGGGGTTACTCGGAGAAAAGGGGAGACAGCCCGGGTTTGGTGCAGTTGAGAGAAGAGTTCGTGGAACGTATGGGGAAGCTAGAGGGAAAAATCCGGGGGGAGTACCACACACAATTGCAACAGTCAGAGACGGAACACCAACAACACCTAGCTCTGTTGGGGAATGCACTAGATAGGGTAAAGACACAGTATAAAATACAGCACGATGAGACAATGTGGGAGATGAGGAGACACAATAGTAGAGAGGGAACTAGTCTCGGGGCCGGGTTGACCATGTCTAAGTTCGACGGTAGGCCAGGAATAGAGGTAGGAAAGTGGTTAAGAGAGGTTGACCGAACCCTCAAGCTGCTAGACGGAGACGAGTCAGTCGAATCCAATTCATAATAAGGCATCTTGCGGGGCCTGCGGCAGATCGCGTATACAATGCACGCAGAGACT
>NW_024750295.1:0-5000 GCF_018991925.1 Homarus americanus
TATTTCACTATATTAAGGGGAGAGGGTGCCTTCACACACCTATTCGGTGTGGAATATCTTCCGCCCCCCAGCGGAGCGCTTCGGCGCCTCTGAGAAGCAAAGCGCGGCATTCAAAAACAACAACCAAAGTTGCCGTCGCTTTCCCTTCCCTGCCCTGCAATGGCTGGAGCAGCAGCAGCAGCAGAAGGAGAGAGAGAGAAAATAGTCTCATGGGGTCAGAGGAATGGCAGTGGAGCGGGTTCTATGAATTTCACTAGCCAGGTCTGTCTCCCAATTGAGCATTATTACTCTCTCGGCGCCACCACGGTTTCCGTGACAGCAGCATCATGATGATGTTGCGTCTATTATAAGTCCGGAACCCGGCTGTTCGCGAACAGTCAGGTTTTAACCTTGCCTAACAAACGATCAAACAACTTCCACTCTCGAGGTGCGGTACGGTGACTGTCCTATCGTCCGCTCTTGTATGCTGGATTGCACTATTTCACTATATTAAGGGGAGAGGGTGCCTTCACACACATATTCGATGTGAAATATCTTCCGCCCCCCAGCGGAGCGCTTCGGCGCCTCTGCGAAGCAAAACGCGGCATTCAAAAACAACAACCAAAATTGCCGTCGATTTCCTCTCCCTGCCCTGCAATGGCTGGAGCAGAAGGAGAGCGAGAGAGAGAATAGTCTCATTGGGTCAGAGGA
Organism: Homarus americanus; assembly: GCF_018991925.1. Lineage (NCBI taxonomy): Eukaryota > Metazoa > Arthropoda > Malacostraca > Decapoda > Nephropidae > Homarus > Homarus americanus. The sequence continues at coordinate 691 of NW_024750295.1, forward strand.
ATGGCAGTGGAGCGGGCTAATGGCGAGTAGGCTCGCGATCTATCAATTACACTAGCCAGGTCGCTCTCCCTATTGAACATTATTACTCTCTCTCGGCGCACACGTCGCCACTGCGGTTTCCGCGACAGCAGCAGCATCATGATGTTGCATCCACCAATTAGTCCGGAACCGGGTTATTCGGCTGTCTGCGAACAGTCCGGTTTTAACCTTACCCAAAAACAACATCCACTCTCGAGGTGCGGTACGGTGAATGTCCTATCGTCCGACCTTGTATGCTGGATTGCACTATTTCACTATATTAAGGGGAGAGGGTGCCTTCACACACATATTCGGTGTGAAATATCTTCCGCCCCCCAGCGGAGCGCTTCGGCGACTCTGCGAAGCAAAGCGTGGCATTCAAAAACAACAACCAAAATTGCCGTCGCTTCCCTGCCCTGCAATGGCTGGAGCAGAAGGAGAGAGATTTTAGTCTCATTGGATCAGAGGAATGGCAGTGGAGCGGGCTTATGGCGAGTACGCTCGCGCTCTATCAATTACACTTGCCAGGTCTCTCTTCCGTTTGGACATTATTTACTCCGTCTCTCTCTCGGCGCACACGTCGCCACCCTACTAGTTTCCGTCACAGCATATGCTGCGGCCTTTCAGTCCGGAACGGGGCTCCCCTTCACCTTGCTGTCTGCCCAACTTAGCGGACTTGCGTTGGCTGATCACCCCGTCTTCGCGTCTGTGCCGGCCTTCAATGCAGCGCCCAACCGTCTCTTGACCGAGATTCATTGCACTATTCCACGCGCAAACGGCTACCCTAAATGTGCATAGACAACGCTAATGGTTCAACACGACCAGGGCGCAGTCTGGGATCCGAGTATACTAAAAAGAGAGTTTAGCAGCCAAAACTCGTCAAAGCACACGTTGGGTTACCCCATCACCTAACAACGATGGCGGTTCCCACCCGTGAAATACACAACCTAACCAATATTGGGCGACGATGGCGCTCATGAGCCCACGTCCCCACAAACAGTAAGAGAGAGTGAGAGAGGAGATGGCCAATGCGGTCCCTCGCCCAATGTCTTATGCCTCGCTGGGGCAAAGAGAAGAGAAGAGAGCGGATAAGGGAGGAGATTGGCCAACGTGCGGTCCCTCGCCCAATGTCGGCTGCCTCGCTGGAGCTGGGTAAAGAGGAGAGGAGCGGATAAGGGAGGAGATTGGCACACACGGTGGCGCTGCCGGCGCCGAGGATAGCAAGAGAAGGTGCAGTTTGATCTGATCATCTGGTTTGCTATTTCTCTAAGGCCAACGTGCGGTCCCTCGCCCAATGTCTTCTGCCTTGCTGGGGCAAAGAGAAGAGGAGCGGATATGGGAGGAGATTGGCTTGCTGTCCCTCGCCCAATGTCGGCTGCCTCGCTGGAGCTGGGGCAAAGAGGAGCGGATAAGGGAGGAGATTGGCACACACGGTGGCGCTGCCGGCGCCGAGGATAGCAAGAGAAGGTGCAGTTAGATCTGATCATCTGGTTTGCTATTTCTCTAAGGCCAACGTGCGGTCCCTCGCCCAATGTCTTCTGCCTCTCTCTCAATCTCACTATTTTGGCCGCCGTGATAGGCGCCGCCAACAGCAGCAGCTACCTGGTTGATCCTGCCAGTAGTCATATGCTTGTCTCAAAGATTAAGCCATGCATGTGTAAGTACAAGCCGATTTAAGGCGAAACCGCGAATGGCTCATTAAATCAGCTATGTTTCATTGGATCTGTAAACCCACTTACTTGGATAACTGTGGCAATTCTAGAGCTAATACATGCAATTGGTCTCTGACCGCAAGGGAAGAGCGCTTTTATTAGTTCAAAACTGGTCGGGCCCCGGTCCGTAACCCACCTGTGGTGAATCTGAATAACTTCGGGCTGAGCGCACGGTCTCCGCACCGGCGCCGCTTCTTTCAAGTGTCTGCCTTATCAGCTTTCGATTGTAGGTTATGCGCCTACAATGGCTATAACGGGTAACGGGGAATCAGGGTTCGATTCCGGAGAGGGAGCCTGAGAAACGGCTACCACATCTAAGGAAGGCAGCAGGCACGCAAATTACCCACTCCCGGCACGGGGAGGTAGTGACGAAAAATAACGATGTGAGTCTCATCCGAGGCCTCGCAATCGGAATGAGTACACTTTAAATCCTTTAACGAGTATCCATTGGAGGGCAAGTCTGGTGCCAGCAGCCGCGATAATTCCAGCTCCAATAGCGTATATTAAAGTTGTTGCGGTTAAGCACCGTGTGGTGGATCTCTCAGTTCGGACTGGCGGTGCACACGCCCGGTGTTTACTGTCACGCTCGAACAACGCCCGCCATGCATACGGGATGCTCTTTAACCGAGTGTCCCGAGTGGCGATTCTTGAAAAAAAATTAGAGTGCTCAGAGCAGGCTATTTAGGAATGGCCCGAATGGTGATGCATGGAATAATGGAATAGGACTTTCGGTTCTATTTTGTTGGTTTTCGGAACCAGAGTAATGACTATCGAACAAGCGGGGCATTAAATGCGACGCTAAGAGGTGAAATTCTTGGACGAAATGCCAAAGGCCGAACTACTCTCTTAACATTGCAAGGATGTTTTCATTAATCAGAACGAAAGTTAGAGGTTCGAAGGCGATCAGATACCGCCTAGTTCCTGGCATAAACGATGCCAACTGGCGATCCGCCGGCGTTATTCCCATGACCAGCGGGCAGCTGAGAAACCAAAGTCTTTGGGTTCGGGGGGAAGTATGGTTGCAAAGCTGAAACTTAAAGGAATTGCCGGAAGGGCACCACCAGGAGTGGAGCCTGCGGCTTAATTTGACTCAACACGGGAAACCTCACCAGGCCCAGACACCGGAAGGATTGACAGATTGAGAGCTCTTTCTCGATTCGGTGGGTGGTGGTGCATGGCCGTTCTTAGTTGGTGGAGCGATTTGTCTGGTTAATTCCGATAACGAACGAGACTCTGGCCTACTAAGTAGTCGACGGATCTCCAGAAAATGGTGTCAGTTCGCAACTTCTTCTTAGAGGGATAAGCGGCAATTCTAGCCGCACGAGATTGAGCAATAACAGGTCTGTGATGCCCTTAGATGTTCCTGGGGCACGCCGCAGCGGCGCACTGAAGGGATCCTTGAGTTTTCCCCCTCCGAAGGAAGCCGGGTAACCCGTTCAACACTTGATAGGGATTGGGGCTTACCAATTGTTTCCACATGAACGAGAATTCCCCAGTAAGTGCAAGTCATCAACTTTAAGCTGACTAAATCCTGCCCTTTGTACACAGCATCATGCTACGATTGAATGATTTAGTGAGGCCTTCGGACTGAGGCGCTCTTGGATTAATACATTACGTTGCCCTTGAGGATTTTTCTGGGAGTCGTCGCCTCGAGCTAGCGGAAGATGTCCAAAGCAGTCATTTAGAGAGTAAAAGAAATAGTAACAAGGTTTCCGTAGGTGAACCTGCGGAAGGATCATTAACAGAGAGAAAGAGAACGGGGCGCTCTTAAAACTACTACTACTCTCCTGATTTGGGCGGTCTCGGGCTCTGCTCTGGCAACTCCAGCAGCGAAAGAGGACAATCCCGGCCCCCGCACCAAAAATAGGTACCACCACGCTGTAGGTGGACCACACTCGGGCGAGAGCGCGAAGACCGGAGGAGGACGGACGGGGCTTTGGGCGGCTGCCCGTCCGTTCCTTACTACCGGCGAATAAGCCTCTTGACCCAAAAAGAGTGAAATTCAAGTGTCAAAAAACAACAACAAGCCGTCCGGCCAAACCCAAACCACAAACTTGGGCTATGTCTGTCAAGCCCTTTCATTTGAGACTCGGAAGCCTGTGATGGTTAGTCATAAAAAAGACCAAATGGCAAAATACACAACTCTTAGGGGATCACTCGGCTCGTGGAGTGCGATGAAGACACGCAGCAAACTTCTTGATGTCGGTATGTGGTCGCAAGAATACCAGATACATCGACAAGTTGAGCATATATTGCGGCATATATGAAACTATGCGCCGCCACTCCTCTCACGAGGGAATTGACCATCCATGGGTTGCTTTCTGAGTTCGGTGCCTGCTGGCTGTCTCCCCGACACGAGGTAACCCGAACCGAGCTTCGCCTTGAGGTTTAATCGCGCCCGCGCCTTGCCTTGGCGTGCCGCATAAAACAAGCTTGACTATCACTAGCAAGTCCATGGACTTGGCGCACCCCATTCAGCAGCCACAACAAGCGACAGTTGTGCGCCCTGTAAACTGGGCGGCTCTTTTGCCTGCTGTCCACAGAGACACAGAATGGCGTCGGCGCTCGCAGCTGATGCTG
>NW_024750295.1:10000-13644 GCF_018991925.1 Homarus americanus
CATCCTCACTGCGATCCATTAAGACTTCTCCCTACCAGGCCGGAGGTTTCGTCACGCCCCCGATGGCGAAATCCTCCATTACAGCAGCGGCAGCAGTGTCTAGGCCTGCTCCATTTGCAAGTGTCTGTTTAACCTAACCTGGGTTAAAGTGTATTGGTGTCCTGAAGTTTTATAGAGGCTTGCCAGCCTAAGTAAGAGACAAACAAATAATCCAACAACCTCTCCTTGGTGGTAGTAGAGAGTTGTGTTGGTGTCCTGAAGTTTTATAGACAAACAAATAATCCAACAACCTCTCCTTGGTAGTAGAAGAGTGTATTGGTGTCCTAAAGTTTTAGCGAGGCTTGCCAGCCTGAGTAAGACAAAGAAATAATCCAGACAGCCACTACTACCTAACCTAACCGTGGTGCAGTCCACACCGCTGGAGGTTTCGTCACGCCCCCCGATGGCGAAATCCTCCGTTACAGTGTCTGTTTAACCTAACCTTAGTACAGAGTCTATTGGTGTCCACAATTTTATAGAGGCTAAGTCAATAAGAGACAGACAGAAAGAAATAATCCAAGCAGCCAACCTTGGTGTAAAGTCTATTAGCGGCCTAAATTTTATAGAGATATACAGGCAGCCACCACCACTACTTTCGCCGGAGGTTTCGTCACGCTCCCCGATGGCGAAATCCTCCATTACAGCAAAAGTGTCTGTTTAACCTAACCTTAGTACAAAGTCTATTGGTGTCCTCAATTTTATAGAGGTTAGCCACCCGAAGTCAATAAGAGACAAAGAAATAATCCAAGCAGCCACCACTATCTAGCCTGACCGTGGTAAATTCTAACGGGGGACCTTAAATTTTATAGAATAATAATAATACAGGCAACTAACCAACCACTACCGGGCCGCCTAACCTAACCACTACTTTAGCGGTTTAAGTAAGCTCCCGATGTGAAATCCTCAAATACAAAAAGTGTCTGTTGCCTAACCTTAGTACAAAGTCTATTGGTGTCCTCAATTTTATAAGTTATGCAGAGTCAACTAAGAACAAAAATAATCAAGCAGCCCTAAACTGCAGCCTGACCGTGGTAAAAAAAAAGTCTAACAGGGACCTTAAATTTTATAGAATAACTAATAATACAGGCAACTAATAACCACTACTGGAGCACTAACCTAACCACTACTTTCGCCGGAGGTTTCGTCACGCTCCCCGATGGCGAAATCCTCCATTACAGCAAAAGTGTCTGTTTAACCTAACCTTAGTACAAAGTCTATTGGTGTCCTCAATTTTATAGAGGTTAGCCACCCGAAGTCAATAAGAGACAAGGAAATAATCCAAGCAGCCTAAACTGTTTAGCCTGACCGTGGTAAAGTCTAACGGGGGACCTTAAATTTTATATAATAATAATAATACAGACAACTAACCAACCACTACCGGGCCGCCTAACCTAACCACTATTGCCGGAGGTTTCGTCACGCTCCCCGATGGCGAAATCCTCCATTACAACAAAAGTGTCTGTTTAACCTAACCTTAGTACAAAGTCTATTGGTGTCCTCAATTTTATAGAGGTTAGCCACCCGAAGTCAATAAGAGACAAAGAAATAATCCAAGCAGCCCTAAACTGTTTAGCCTGACCGTGGTAAAGTCTAACGGGGACCTTAAATTTTATATAATAATAATAATACAGGCAACTAACCAACCACTACGGGCCGCCTAACCTAACCACTACTTTCGCCGGAGGTTTCGTCACGCTCCCCGATGGCGAAATCCTCCATTACAGCAAAAGTGTCTGTTTAACCTAACCTTAGTACAAAGTCTATTGGTGTCCTCAATTTTATAGAGTTAGCCACCCGAAGTCAATAAGAGACAAAGAAATAATCCAAGCAGCCACCACTAAGCCTAAACTGTTTAGCCTGACGTAGAGTTTTTAATAAATCTGGTGATATGGAACCACACACAACCCCTTAACCTGGGATAATGCAATCAAATGGATAATTGCTAACTATTCTCAGAGATAATGCAATCAAATGGTTAGTTGCTAACGGGCTGCGCCCCGGACCCCTAATGTTAGATACTGTATTTGGTCATGATGAATTGTTTATTAGACTATAAGAAATCCTCTTCCTTCTTGTATTGGCAAGGGGAGTTTGCTTTAACAAGGTATGCTAGCCTAAGTAAAAATAGACACGGAGCTGCGAAGACCTGATTCTTTTGCTGCATGTTTGAGTCTGCAACTTTGTTGTGATAAGACACTCAATCCTAGTGATTGTACTTACTCAACATGGTGACGGTGTAATTACCATCACAGATTGTACGGGAAATTCCAACTTTGGAAAAAACAAATATTTGGCCTACCCAAATTTTGACTACTACCCGTGCGTCTACGTCCTGGATTGGCCAATCAGTGGTGCCCCACGGTGGCGTGATACATGCACGTTTACTGCGGTGCTCTGATTAGCTGACCGAACGTGGCGTGGTAGGTAGGCTGTTTCTACTCTCTAAGTCCTCTTCTTTCCTTTTTTCATCCCCCTCATGCACTCCGTTCTTTGAGCAGAAACTGGAACTTCATGATCACAGTCGATCCGTGAGAACCTGTGATAGTGCAGGGCACCCCTTGTCAGGGGTCACCCAGCAGCTTTTTAGATGTTACTATAGTCACAGGTAACCTGGGTTACAGAGCCCGACGCCCGTCCAAGAGAGGCAGGTCACTGCTTTTCAGGCAGGAGCCCTGTGTTATAGGTAGGATTAGATGTAATCAAGAAGATGACAACTAGCATTAGAATAAAACATAGAGATAAGGGACACTCTATTGGAAGGGGAAAAGTGGCAGAAATCACTTACAACAAGCTGCAAGTCCCACTAACTAGAATATTCAGCACCAATGAAGGTTTTAAAGTAATCTGTAAAGATGACTTTGATTCAGATAAAATCCTTTCAAAAGAAGCAAGAGATATATTTTACAATGAAGGCCTTATTGTTGTCATGCCACCAGAACAAAAAGCAAAAAGATCAGTTTTTGTTCGTCAAGTCGATCAAGAGATCGGGAGGAAGACCTGAAAGAAGAACTGGAACGCCAAAATAGGTGGATGAAGATTGAAGCAGTCATTAAGATAAAGGACTATACTCATGTTTGAAGAAGTGTCAATGGCTGAGAAAGTTTTACAACAGGGCTTTCTAATATTCAACATGTCAGTCACACCACATCAAATAAAGAAGGAGACATTCATCAGTCTGCAAGCTTGCTTCTCCTGCTACAAATATGAAGAACACACAACGAGAGACTGTCCGGAAAAAGAAAAAAAGTACTGCTCAGATTGTGCAGGCGACGACCATACCTACACTGAATGTAAGAATACACATGTTGGCTGTCTCAGCTGTAAGAGAAACAGGAATGTATACATAGGACATAGGAACGTTAGCAATGGCATGCCCAATAAAAAACACATGATAAAGTACAAGGAACAAGAAACAAGGAAAAAAGAACAAGACAAGAAGGATACGACATACGTCGAAATAGCAAAGAGAGCGGTCCAAGAGGCTCATAGACCAGAATCCACCATATTAAACCTGAGTGAGCCAATACATGATAAGGTAATGATTAGTATGATCCATGCACATTTGCGCAATATCATTGCACCCGGATCATACAATGAGGAATTAA